>NC_058412.1:721800-761097 GCF_002201575.2 Neomonachus schauinslandi | reverse complement strand
CTACACCGTACCCGTAGTAATGATGCCACACCTGTACCTGTAGCAATGATCCTACACCCGTACCTGCAGTAATGATGCCACACCTATACGGGTAGTAACGATCCCACACCCATACCCATAGCAATGATGCTACACTGGTACCCATAGTAATGATGCCACACCTGTACGGGTAGTAATGATCCCACACCCATACCCATAGCAATGATGCTACGCTGGTACCCACAGTAATGATGCTACACCCATACCTGTAGTAACGATCCTACACTGGTACCCACAGCAATGATGCTACCCCTGTACCTGCAGCAACAATGCCACACCAGTACACGCAGCAATGATGCCACGCCAGTAACTAATGGGAATGTGTTTGTTACAGCTGCACATACCTCAGAGGTTCCTGGGAAACCATCTGTGTTTGTATATGTTCTCTTTGGAAAAGAGAATGACATGCTCCCTTCTCACGTCTCAAAAAGGTCTATGGGAAGGTCAGCATTTCCTCTAGTCCTATGAAGCCCAACGGATGAGTCTGGTATCCACTGACAAACGCATCTATTTTAATACTTAATGTACTTCTGGTCCTTTGGGAATGGGTAGTCCCAAACAGACCAGAAGTTAATATGTCAGATTTTTAGAGTTTGGAAAATGTTTTTCTTTAGAGAACAGTGGCCACGCGCTGAGCCACAAAGGCCCGTTCCCGTACTACGGGCCTGAGGGAGAGCAGCAACCGTCCTGCGGGGGGTGGGAGTGCGGCCGATGATGGGCAGGCCTGGTAACTTCCCATCTCTCTCCAGGGGCTGACTGCCACCCAGCGGGGCCCCCGGGCCCTGGGTCAGCATTCCCAGAACTCCATTCTGAGGTGTGACCACGCAGGACTCTCGGACCCAGGAACACGCCTTACCCTTCCTGGCAGCCACGGGGGCCGGCAGAACAGGTGTATGGGGATTCTGAGTTCCTGTGACGCACACAGCGACCACCTCACACACTCCCTGCACACATGCTACGGTGATCAGCCGGGTGCCTGACATGGATCAGGAACACCTGTGACTCCACCCAAAGAAGAGCACTGGGAATCGGCTGATTTCATCTTTCCTTTTCAGGTGGGAACACTGGGCCTCAGAGATTCTGGGCCAATTCCCCAAGGTCATGGCCAGTCCAGGGACGATTCCAGCACTGGTCCTCCTGATGTTAAAGGGAAATTCACCATCTTCCCAGCACAGGACGCAGACTCCCACACCTGAGACTGTGCCTTCTGTCTGTGGTCATTCTTACTATTATTATTACTCACAAACAAGCACGCTGCCCCAGAGGGAAGTATGTTCCATTAAAATATAGGTTTTCATCATCTCTTTAAAAAAGGTATAAAATATTTAAAAATATTTTATAAAAATTTGTAAATTTCGGGACGCCTGGGTGGCTCAGTTGGTTAAGCGACTGCCTCCGGCTCAGGTCGTGATCCTGGAGTCCCAGGATCGAGTCCCGCATCGGGCTCCCTGCTCGGCGGGGCGTCTGCTTCTCCCTCTGACCCTCCCCCCTCTCATGTGCTCTCTCTCTCTCATTCTCTCTCTCGCAAATAAATAAAATCTTTAAAAAAAAATTTGTAAATTTCAGGAAAAAGCCTAAAAAGTAATTGGAAAAAGAACTTATTTTTAAGCAACGCAGAGATGAGGTGTCACCAGACCCGGTCCATCCTTGTCAACAGGATTCTGTGGCCGCCCACACCATCTCCCCGCTCAGCATCCTCATTGAGCTCTGGTCACCTGCAGCCCCGGGGGCTCGCCGGCTGTTTCACGTTGTCTCCCGCTGAGGTACTGGAGGCCATGGCCAGCGTCAGCACACTTACCCGGATGCCACCTCTCCTTGTCCCCATATCCCCTGAGACATGCAGCAGGTGCATCCCCCATGTCCCTGCTTCCATTCCCCAGACCCTCACTGTCCACGTGTGGACAGCGTATGGCACACACACGCACGGCTGGCTGCCATCAAACACAGACACGCATACTGATATGAGGACGGTGAGACACACTGACATGGGACGGACACTGTGGCGGGGGGGGGGTGAAGGCCCCCAGCACCGGTGAACAAATTTCCTTAGGTGGCAGAAGGGACGTTGTAGATGGGATGAAGGAAGGACCCAGCGATGCAAGATGATCCTGGATCACCCTCACCAAGCTGCGTGAGTCCTGGAAGTGGAGGGCTTCTTCCCACCTGGTCTGAGCGCCGTGCCTCGGAGGAAGGGCACCAGAGAGGGAGGCCGGCTCTGAGGTTGGGGGGTGGCGGGCTCTGAGGACAGGGTCCGGGCTGGGGGGACGGTGGGCTCTGAGGACAGGGTCCCGGCCAGGGAGCAGCCGGCTCTGGGGACGGGGTCAGGGCCGGGGGCGGCAGGCTCTGAGGATGGAGCCCCAGCACGTGCTGGTCCCTGCGCTGGAGGTGGATGTCCCTGGGCCTCCAGAGAGAGTTGCTGTGTCAGCAGCTGGATCTTTGCCCTGAGAGACCCCACGGGGCTGTGGGCTGGTCACCCCGCTAAGGCTGAAAGGCTCCATCTCTGCAGGAGCACAGAGCTGATGTGGACACTCCAGGTGTTTCGCTGCATTTGACTGGACACTTCGCATCCAATGTTTCTGTGACTTTCAGCAAATTCACTACCTTCTCCTCTCCCAAGGTCGGCTGAAAATAAACTGTTTTCTCGAATTTGTCCTTGAACAGATGTGTTCTGCTCCATTTCACACCTGCCTTTCCCAAACCGTTTCTCAGGAGCGGTACCCCGGGAAGCTCCCACGGCAGCTCAAGCCGTGAAATCCAAGTGGCCATCGGTGTAGATGGACGCTGGCATCTGCCAAGTTACTCTGCCCGACTGGGAGGTGGCGCTGGCTGGGCGCTCTGGTGCGCTCACGGGCCCGGGATGCATCAGCATCTGCCAGGCTCAGGGACGTGACCCTTGGTTAGGGGCGAGCACGGCTGGACAGAAAGTGCTCACAGACGCTGGAGGTCAGGCTCCGCACCCTTCCCTCCAGCCCTCACGGGCGTCTGTGTGTCCATGCACACCCCAGGAGCTCAGAGCAGTTACTCGCGCGTATCTGGGTTTGAAGACACAAAATGATACGCATCACACTTGCAGAGTTTGTGTAACAGAAATAAGCTTAAGAGAAACGAAATGTTAGTATTAGAGTAATGATCAGTTAGATCTTTCTAGAAAGTCTGTACATGAATGTATCAAGTTCAATTGTGAGGTCATTCGTGAGTCTAGTACAAAGACTGTTCAACCAAATGAATTATAATTTAAAGGAAAAACTCAATTTTAACATGAATTCAGATGAAGCTTGAAAGTGGCATGAGTCCCATGTGACCACCCTGGGGCTTCTTGTAAGGAGAGGTGGAAAGATGCTCGACAGGAGGCATGGAGGGCTTCCCACCAGAGGCCAGACCCCTCCGGGTCATTTGTGGGAATGCTGTACATTTAAAGAAAGAAAAACGTTTAAAGAGTAATTGATGGTTTTCACTGAAATCTGGCTGCAAAACCACCAGGTGAATTGGAATTGCAATAAGCTTCCTGGGAGTAATGAAAACAATCCGGGGCGCCTGGGTGGCTCAGATGGTTAAGCGTCTGCCTTCGGCTCAGGTCATGATCCCAGGGTCCTGGGATCGAGTCCCGCATCGGGCTCTCTGCTCCTTGGGAGCCTGCTTCTGCCTCTGCCTCTCTCTCTCTCTATCTCTCATGAATAAATAAATAAAAATCTTAAAAAAAAAAAAAAGAAAAGAAAACAATCTGAAACTTAATTGTTTAATTAAACTGGTGCTTCTGGTAATGAACCAATAATTATCTTTTAATGATCCCATAAATCTATTCTAATCCAGGTGTTATTTCACTTGATTGTCTCGTAGGTCCTCTGGGTTTACTTTTTCCAGGAGAAATGATAAAGCATATTTGTAGTATTCCACATGGTGTTCCAAAACTCTCACTGATGTTAGTGTTTTGTTTTTAATAACTCAAGCTTGGGATTTCTTAAAAATGTATCTGGAAGATTAATTTAAGCACTTAAGGAAATTATGTTGTGCATATTTCAATGCCAAGTGCTTTACAAACATCAATTAATTAGATTTCATAACACCATTCCAAAAGAAAATGGTATTCATGTTAGGAAGAAGGAAACCAATAATTAAGAAAGTTACATGACTTATTCAAGGTTACTTCTCAGTCTCCTACAAATGCAAAAAGTATTAAGAAGGCAGCACATCTCTCTCGTGTGGGTGCACACACACCACTTAGGGCTAGCGGGAACGCCTTCGTAATGTCATGTTCCCTGGGATGCCCAGCGAACAGCACCTCTGAAACCCTGCATTGCAGCTACCAGCCAGGTGGGAGGGAAGTTGGGACCGGCCGGGGGGCGGGGGAGAGCACCTTCCTGCGTCTCAGTACCCCAGCTGAGGACATCCGGGAGAGTGTGTGGCACGTGGGGGACGCTCCACAGATGGAGGGAACGGAAGAGCCTCACCTGGTGACAGGAATAACGCAACCACAGCCAGAAACTGAGAGAAGCAAATAGGCTTCGGAACAACGACAGCAGCCCGTGTGTAGGTCACATTTATGGAAAGGCTCTTAAATCCTTCCTTGGTGTTGTTTGCTCTTATTTGACGGCATCCTTATCCGTCTGGCCTTGTTTTCTGGGCGCCCAACCAGGAAGAAGAGGAAGCAACAAGAGAGGAGTGATGCTCTTGGGGGTAACAAATAAGAACATCTAAAACGAGATCAAACGGGGGCCCTGGGGTTGGGGGCCATGTGGGGCCCCGGAGTCCTGTAGTAAGGAAGGCAGAATGCCTGATTATGGTGCCCAGTTGCCCCAATATGAGGTTAAGTGGGTGAAGGGCAGGTGACGTTTTGAAATTTACACACCTGAAAGTAATTCCAGATTTGGCTGGAACTAAAAGGGACATCTCTAGGTTTTCTCAAAAATGTGCTGATTAATGACATTTGATGAGTGAAATCATCATGGTTTTTAATAATGTCATCTATAAATCAAATTCATGTCACAAAGTGTCAGAGGGAGTGTTACTGATTGGAAACCATTTCACCCCGTTTCTGACTGGGTGGTCTTGTGGGGGGCCAGACACTGTCCAGCCCCATCTGCTCTGTGCTTCCTTCTCTGAGGACAGCCCCAGCCTTGCCCTTCCCCACCTCACAGCCGGACCCGCCTCGAAGAAAGTCCTGCCACCGCGGACGGGAGCATCAGCAGCCCTTCCTTTCCTTGTTTTCCGGTGCAGGCTTGCTCACCGTGGAGCCGAGTGTGCACGGGGTTCACAGACGGGGCGGACCCACCTTCCATCCGGCTGGCGCTCCTGCATCAGCTTTCAGAAGACGGCACAGGACAGAACCTCCCGGACCTGGAACGAACTCTCAAGATCTTGGCACCGACACCAAAAACACAGCCATAAAAGGAGAAATCCAAAAACTGGACCTCATCAGAACTAACACGTTTGCTGCGTGAATCACACAGAATGTACTCTCAGACCGTCACGCTGAGTGTCTTCCACGCTGCTCATTCTCCTCCCCGACGGAGGGCATCCCACTGTGCTGACATACCAAATATTTCATCAGTCCCAGGCTGATGGACGGTTGGGTTGTTTTAGGATTTGGGTATTAGCAGGTACGAAGGCTTTTGTGCACAACAAGGCGAGGAGTGGAATGGTTGTGTCTTATGGTGGGTGCTTTTCAACGCCAGGACTTGCCAGACCGCCCATGCCAGGGGCGTGCCCCCGTGCCCATTCCTCCACATTCGCACCTACATGTGGTACCCACCGCTGGTCTTTGAAATTTTCGTCGTGCTAAGAGGCGTGCTGGGTAGTTCACTGTTTCAGTTTGTACTTCCCTACTAATGATTCTGAGGGTATTATCATGGGCTTATTTCCTGTCTATATACCTTCTCTCATGAAGTTTATTCAAAAATTTTGCCCAATTTTTGTGTTGGCTTGGTGGTTTTTCTTATTGAGCTTTGAGATCTCTTTACACATTATAGATACAGGCCCTTTATGAGATGTATGCCTTGCCAATATTTTCCTCCCACACTTTGGCATCGTTTTCATGTTTCTTAACAGTTGTCTTGCAAATAAGAGCAGGTTTTTTATTTGGATGAAGTGTCCAAATTGCCTTAAGTATCTTTTTATATAGATTGTGGTTTGGTTTTTGTATCTGAGAAATTTTTGCATCATTAAAAGTCATAAAGACTTTACCTAATATTTTCTTCTTGAATTTTTATAGTTTTGCATTTATACTTCTATGACCCATTTTGAGTTAACATTTGTAGGTGGTGTGAGGTATGAAGCCCATTTTTTGGCATAAATATCCGATTATTCCAGCATGACCCGTTCCAGAGACTATTCATTCCCCACTGAATTATCATCCATGTCTGTCAAACAACATTGTCTATGTATGTGTAGATCTACTTCTGGATTCTGCCCCTTAAAACCTCCTTGTCCGTCTTTATGCCAACAGCACACGGTCATGACTACTCCACATTTTCCATCATTTTTGAAATAGGTGCTGTCGGTCATTCAATTTTGTTCTTCTTTTCCGAAGTTATTTAGGAGATACTGAGTCCTTTGCATTTCTAATATGAATTTGAGGATCATCCTGTCCATTTCCACATAGAAGCCTGCTGGGATGTTACTGGCATCTGATGTAGAGATCAATGACAGTAGACAGTGACATTATTATGTCTTTGGGCCCGTGAACGAAGTCCGGCTCTCCACCTACCCAGCTTTCCTTTACTCTCCCTCAAGCAATGTTTTGTAGTTTTCTGTTACAAGTCTTTTGCATCTTTTCAGGTTTATCCAAATTATCTCATGTTTTTGATGCTGTTATAAATATTTTTAATTGTTCCTTGTATCAGGAAATAGAATTGATTTTTCTATATTGATCTTCTATCTTGCAACCTTTTCCTGTAGCTGAACTGACTTTTCTTGCAGATTCCATCTGAGTTTCTATTGAGAACATCATGAAATCTGCGGATAAAGATGGTTTTATTTTTTCCTTTCCAATCTGGACGTCTCTTATTACTTCTTCTTGACTGGTGGCCCTGGCTAGAGCCTTTAGTCAAGTGTTAGCCAAAGTGATGAGAGGGCAATCTTTGCCTTATGCTCAGTCTTGGGGGAAAAGTGTTCAGTCTCTCGCCATTAAGTCGGATGTTACCTGTGGGCAATTTTGTAAATGATGAATGCCTTTTTATCAGGTTAGGGAAAATTTCTTCCACACCTACTTTGCTGGTATGATCCTGGATTCTGTCACATATTTTCTTGGGTCTATTGAAATGATGACATGATTTCTTTCTTTTAAATTGTTAGCCTGATAGATTAAATTGATTATAAGACCAACTGTATTTTCCTAGGATAATTTTTACTGGATATATTCTTCCTCTTATAGAAGTTATTGGATTTTATCAAGTAAAATTGTGTTTAGAGTATTCATGTACATAAATATAAAGGACAACGGTCTGTAAGTGCATTTTTGTTTCCCGTGTCCTTGTCTAACACTGGTATCAGGGGACGCTGGCCTCTTAGATGCCTGAAAACATTGCCCCCCACTCCCAGTTTTCTGGGTTAGTTTGTGTGGAATTATTATTTTTTTTTAATGTTTAGTACAGTTCACCACTGACTCTATTTGGGACTGGAATGTCCTTCATGTGAAGGGATTTAAGCAAAAATTCAGTTCTTAAACCACATAGCGCTCTTTGGGTTACTTATCTCCCCTTGAGGGAGCTCTGGTGGTTTGTGTCTCACAAGGCGTTTGGCCCCCTCATCCAGGCTGTCAGATTTAGCGCCAATTTTTAGAAGTTGTGTATATAATGTTCCCCTACTGTCTTCCTAAGTATCTGTGTAACTGGTAGTGATATTACCTTGTTCTTAATGCTGTAAGTTGTGTCTCTCTCATCAGCCTGACAAGACCTTCATTCATTTTTATTTTATAGAATCTTATTTTAGTTCACTGATTTTCTCTGTTTTTCTTGGGTTTTCTAGTTCACTGATTTTCCCTCTGATTTATTTCCTTTGCTTACTTCGGTTTAGGCTGCCTGTTGCTGGTTTCAGGTTTATCAGAAGAGGTTAGTCCTCTGGCTTCGGCAGTGGCTCAGTACTCCGGGACTTAGGGCTGCAGAGCGCCCCACGCTGGCCCCAGATCTGTCAGTGCTCCGGCCTCTCCTAACGTCTCCCCTCAGGACAGGCAGGAGAACAAGGGAGAACAAACGGTCTTTGGAGATTCTTTAGGAGCAAAAAGGAGAAATGATCAGAGACCTTTTCTGAAACTCAAGGTCCTCTGTGGAGGTGACCAGGTCCGCAGGGGCAGTCCTGACCCGGTTTTCCACGGACGGGGCCATGCTCAGCTCCACAGAGGTGGAAGTTAACTTGGTTATCTTCGTCTGCTAGAGATGGAAGCTGCCGTCTGGTGGAACAGACAAGCTCCAAGGTCGGTCCATGAGGCTGCTGGAGGTCATCGAGTGCGTGTTCTGTCTACCCAGCAATGGCATCCAGAAGCATCCTGGATGCAGTGCTTACGCTCGGGGACTTTCTTCTCAAGGGCTCTTTGGACTGCTCAAACCACCTCTGACTTCCCTCATTAATGGAGGAGTTAAGTTAAATAAAATCTTTGAGCACATGTTCGTTTTACATTTTCTTGAGAGTCACGATCTTACCTTTCACGTGTTCATTTGTAAGAACTATGCTGGCTCCAGGGGAGGAAGTGGACAGGTGGGCACCTGCTCTCATGCTCTCTGGAGCGCTTTCGAGGGCAGATGAGCTAGGTGCTGCACACCTGGTCTGCCTGAACAGATCACCCTCTGGCCACACACCCAGTTCACTTGTCCCCGTCACTGGCTGTGCTCTCAAGCCTCAGCTTACCGAGAAGATGGGGGTTAAAACACCAAGCTGACCACAGCACGGCGTAGTCTGCATGGATGAGGGAATGGGAAAGGAAATGCTGGGGACTGACTCAGGGACCTGGGACCAAAATACTGACTTTCAGGGCCGCCTCCAGGCCTTGGCACTGCTGGACCCTGCGCCAACCCCAGGGGCTCTGGGACCTCACCTCCTGCTGGTAGAGGCCAGTCTCCTCCATTGGCCCACCAAGTGGGGCTGCAGGGAACGCAGCGAGGGCAGCTCGTTGGGTGTAAACGGGCGTGGGTGCTCTCGGACGAAGGCTGTGACTAGGGGACCCACAAGCTCCCAGTATTTCCCTGGAAAACTAGATTCCTGGACCCATTACGTCCCCTTAGGTCTGTCTTTGCTGTGATTTGAAGTATTCCAGAAAATATCTGCAGCAATTCATTCCCATCTCCAAAAAACTAAAATGTTTATGATTGTCCAAATGCTTTTTATCTGTGCAGAGAGGATAATAAAGCAAAAATGGTTCGGGGTCACGTGACAGAAAAAAAATTCTGGTTAACAGTGTGAATCCAGAGAGAAACATTCATGAACGTGCACAGGCTTGCCCTCTTGAGCACCCACTCATGCAGCTCCTGGGGTGGCATGGGGGCCCCAGCTGAGCCCCAGCCGCTAACCGCCATCAGAATCAACTTCCCACCTGTGTCCTGAGCGACACCCAGGCAGAGGCCAAGAGCACACGCTCCCTGATTTCTTGTTTCTTATCATAAAATCACCACACATAATAATGACCTCTGGAACGCAGGCCGATTACAAGACTGCCCTGAATCACCTGTCTGAACGGGGCCGTAGGGGCCATTACTATGAAAGTGTGTATGACAGGCCGTGCGGTCAACGGAGAAATGCTGGAACCAGGCCGTAGGAGCTGCTGGCTCTGGTCTCAGCCCTGATCCCGGAAAACCCCGCACGCCCCCTCATGTCAGCAGCTCTGATCTGGCTCCTGGTTTGCTAGGTCAGTGTGTGGAGAGGTATGGGGAACCAGCCTGCACATGTGTGGAGGGGAGCAAAGCCCATGGACAAAGGCCCTGCGGCAGGGTGCGTGCGCAGATGCCCGCCCAGAGGGGCTCCCTTCAGCGTGGGTGGGCGTGGGGCACATGGGCAGATGCCCACAGAGGACAGGACGGCGCGTGAGGGGCCACGGACACCATCAGGCATCGTGACGCCCCCCAGGAGGCGGTGCTGACAGAAGCGGCGGCTGCAGGCCTGTCCTCCAGTCCCCCGCAGAATCCTCCACAGCGCTTCCTTCCCGCGGCACGTGGCTCTTCGTCCGAACGGCAGACCCGTGCTCCGTATGCCTGTTGCCATTTCAAAAGCCTGTTGCCATTTCAAAACCCTCAAACGAGGAGCTTGCTGACTTGATAAGTAAATATGCGAGCAATTCCTTAAGTTCGGCTCCCTGCTTTGCCAGCCCACTCAGGTGGGTCACGTTTCTCAGCACATTTCCTTGTGCTTGTAATGTTTTATGGACACACTCGGTTGCCAATATCCTAGGCAATCTGCTCTCATATTAGAGGTTGTGTAGTCCAGCCTGCGGGCAGCATTTTCCTCTCTGCAAAGTCCCTGAGAAGCAAGACTCTGTTTGGATGCCTCTGATGACAGGGCACTCACTACTCCCCAGAACGGTCCATCCTACTATTAAACAGCTCTGGGGGTCAGAACATCCTGGCCTTCTTTCTCTGTGGCTTCTGTTTCTGACTCAGCTCTGGACGCAGGTGCCTTGCACAGGATGGACGAGAGGGAGCCCCAAACCCACATGCTCTCACTCACCCCGACTTGGGAAAGTCTCTCTGCTTCGCGGGCTGGGTGCACCTGAAGTCTGAAGACAGCTTGGCTGGAAGAGAGACTATAACTCCTTGCAAAGTGCATTTCCTCCCAGCTGCGCGAGTTCTATTTGGAGGAGCTAACCCTGCGCGGCCCCCGCGTGGTGACAGTCCCCAGCGCACAGTGGGCGGGTGGTGCTCACACGTTGCCCCACCTGCAGGTGACAGCACGGGACAAGTGACCCCTAAACGCGGCTGGAATCGGAAGCTCTCCTGTTGGAAGGACATGATGTCTGGAACACAGGGAGTCGTGACTGAGGTAAACCTCCACGGATGGGTCACACTCCTGCGACTCGGGCTGCCTACGTAGATGTCACTTCATTTCTCATACGGCACCAGCGAGAATGGCTCAGTCATCTTGAAATAAGCCAGCCACCAACCCCCTGTGGCCGGCTGGTAATCGCTTCCTCTAACTGAGCTTAAGGTGTCCACCCCTCTTCTACCCTGGAGGGAGGCTAACCGCACCCCTGGCCCCAGAGTGGACACTGGTCAGCAGACAGCATTCCCTGACAAGCATGTTAATCCACTGGGTTCATGACCTAATCTGGCAAAATCAGACCCAAGGGGGGACGCTACGGTCATCCCACTGCTGGGGGAGAAGCGCCCTCCTCCAGGGAAGGTGAACAGAAGGCCGCTGCATCCACAACCAGGAGGGGAGGCGTTCTAAGCAAACACCTGAAACTCCAAGCTCAGTGGGGTGGAAATGGGAAGAGCTGGTGCATCTTCGGGAAGCCCTGTTATCAGGACGGTGACAGTCCTAGTGTGTTGTAGCGCAAGGCAGGGGATTCCCGCCACTGTGGCCAGAGGCAGCCGGCCAGATGCAGAGACTTGATACCGCATGTTGCGATGAGGAAAGAGATTTTCTGTTTTTCTTAAATTCTAAGAGGATATTGCTGGGATAAGTAAAAAAAAATTAGATGGACTGGTGTGGATAAAATGTACAACATTTTGCACATTACAAAGCATTATGCGCACATGATGAATACATTTTTAGTAAGAAAGAAAAAACGGTGCTGACGTCCGTGTAAAACCATCTGAAGAACGTACAGCATGACACCCACCCTTGCACCTGAGCCCGGGGGGCGGTACAGCACACACAACCAGGGAAGTTCTTCTGTTATTTTTGAAAGAGAGAGAGCAAGAGCGCGAGTGGTGGAGGGGGTGCAGCGGGAGAGAGAGAGAGAGAGAATCCCAAGCAGACTCCGCTGAGTGTGGAGCCCGCCTCAGGGCTCAATCTCATACCCCTGAGATCAAGACCTGAGCCCAAACCAAGAGTTAGATGCTTAACCGCCTGAGCCCCCCAGATGCCCCAACCAGGGAAGTTCTCCATTCAGTCGTGCGTGTGTAGGACACCTGGATTTCAGATGCCTGCAGGAGATTTGTAATATAAGTATGACTTAAAATATTATTAGTTTAAGAATGTCATTGAGCTAGAGCTGGGTGGGAGGCAAGCACCCAGCTTCTACAGCACTGAGCCCAGATAAGGTGCACTGAGAAACTACTGGGGAGAAATGTGCCCTGAGTGTAAATCCAGACCTCTCTTTCAGAAATCCTTACAGAGAAGCACGAATAAGGAGATTAATGCAGGAAACCGTCGGCCTGCAGCCTGCTGAACACAGAGAAGGAAACCAATGTCGTCCATATTATAAACATGTAAACCTTGTCGAGCTTTAAAGCTGGGATCCGGGCTGGCGTCAAATCAAAGTCTGAACACAGGAGAGAAGCTGCTGAATCAGGCAGACACAGGACAGGGGTGGCAGCACTGACCAGTCGAGAAGCCCGCCTGCCCTGGGCCGCCTCTCGCACACGCCCCCCTCCTCTGCGCTGGAGGCAGCGTGTTGCAGGGGAGAACACGCTTCGGCACAGAGACGGGGTGGGGCTGGTCACTGGTCACATGGCTCATCTCCGAGTGACCTTGGAGGGGCCACTCAGTCCTTGTAAACGGAGTCTTCTCATCAGTGAAAGGAAAAAGAAAACAGTATCACATCTTAGATGTACTTTAAAAGATTAACAGTGCGTACAAACAGCACACAGCTTGGCACAGGGCACACATTCAAATTAACAGTTTCCATAATGGCTCTGGTGTGCATACTCTAATCCTTAATTTACAGATTAAGTAAAGGTGTTTGGAGAACTATTTTGCCCACGTTCAAGGAGGGAGAAACAGGTCAGGCCAACCCTTGATCCACCACCTTCCAGAGGATATCCTCCTTCCTTCCCACCTCCGAGTCCAGAAAACCGAGGCTCTGGCACTGGACGTCAGCACCTGGGGGCGAGGAAACCCCGTGGGATTGTGTCTTGGAAAGGCTCAAGTGGGTATGAGGATTCTCAGACTTGGGAGGCCTTGGGAGACCCTTCCCTCCTGCACAAGGCGATCCCACTCTCTCCAGGAGCACCCATGGCACAGTCTGGCCCGTTACCCACATCACCGGATGGTCACCGTCACAACCACACTCATCCTTGCCCCCGCTAGCCACGAAGAGATCCTCGTTGTCCTGATCCTGGATAATTGAAAATGCCTCCCCCAGAGCTTGCCGGGCACACTGCCCGCCATGTCCTAATCCAGACTTCACGTCCTCTCTTCTACAGACTGCCCCCTGGCCTTCTCCCTTCTTCCTACTTGCCCCAAGTACCAAGGACTCTGCAAAGGGAGAAGCCACTTCCTCTGGAGGGATTTCCGGCTATGAAAGCACGGTGCCCCCGAGCCCAGACCCCTTGCTCTGGACACAAGGGAGGGAGAAGAGAGAATGGAATCCACCCAGGATGGTTGGGACCCTCATTGTGTTATGACGGGCATGGGATGAGTGGGTCCTGCAGCCTCCCTCTACTGCAGAACATCATGGTGTGTCTCCTGGAGGGTGTCTCCCCCAGGGGCTCAGACGGCCCCCTGCCTGCAGCACAGCCGTGGACGCCGTGGACGCCGTGGACGCCATGGAGTGATGCTCGCCTGAGGTAAGAACGTAAAGTTCACCTGGGCCAACAGGGGCTATCACTCGCGCTCTGAGACTTCAGCTGTGTTCAGGGGGTCTGAGCTGCTCACAGCTGCTACGAGTCCGAGCAGGTCCCCGAGATCAGGGAGTCGGTGTTTGGTGCCTCAGGACCCTCCCACATCCTCCTGCAGCAAGCGGGTTACCGTGAGCTTCAGAACCGAATTCCAGGATGCCCTGCTCCACTCAAGAGGAGGGTCACAGAAGAAACTGTGACGTTGGTCTCCACAAAACATCTGAGTGTGACCTCACCACGTGGACCCACGGGTGGCGGTGATGCTTAGACACTCACAGGGAGGCCCCCGGGCCTGTGGCGGCCAATGCACCAACCAGGAGAGCAGATGGCAACCAGGATCTTCCCACTCCAAACACACGTGTCTGAGGGAGGGGGCGGTCTTCCGCGGCTGAGCTCATAGCCTTAGGGTTACGGACGCGAGGCGGGATGAGCCCAGTGCTGTCGGGTGGCTAAGTCCCCTCCCTGATGCATCACGTCACTGATTTCTTGCCTCTGGTTCATAGGGTGGCCTCCCCGTGGAGGGGTTCATGATGGTTCATGATGGTAAGGATTGAAATACCTTCTTCCTGACACTTTCCATCGACACATATCCAAGTGTGTGAGTGATTCACCTGCTGTCCTGAGAAGGCCCAGTCTATATTCTCCTCTGGATCACTAAGACACACAGGAAGGGCCACTGCGTGCCGTTACATGACCATCATCCGGGTTTCTTCACAGCGGATTACTCACGCGCTGTCTGCAGAGAACAGTCTGTCGGAGCCTCACTAAACAGGAACGTGGGTGTGCTGTCCCTTGAGCCCCACAGAGGGAAGCAAGTGGCTCTCCCCGCACATTACATGTAGAGATGCAAAACCCCCTCACTCCTCCCCATTGTGACCCCGTCAGCAGCCAAACACACTCGCTTGGACCTGGTGACCCAGGGGAGCACACTCGACTTTAAAAGATTCATTTCTTTCTGGAACAAATGCCTGAGCACCGAACTGCAAGGTGAGGCATCCACATAGGTTTCCCCTCAAAAGCTGGGAGTCGCTTACCCTGCTTCTCTGAACTTCCATGGAAGTAGCTCTTTGGAAAGACCTCTCCCACACAGCCAGCTCACTCCCCAGCTCCACGCTGAACAGGTGACTCTGGCCGTGGCCGACCAGGACACTGAAGCAGTAGGGCTGCGTGTCCTCAAGGCCGTGAGGCCCCAGGCCGAAGTCCGCGTGCAGCCAGTAATCCTCAGCGAGCCAGAACTGGAAAGCAGAGTGGGTAGTGTGTTAGTGGGGGACGGGGTTCCCCACTGAGGGTTGGGACCCGACACTGCAGATGTCCCGGAGCTGCCTGGACTGGGACCTGACTGCCAGCCTGCGGGGGACGGCTGTGACCCCGGCCAGCCACACCTGGGGGCACACTCAGGAGCAGGTTGTCCTCCAACATGGCTGCTGGGGAAACTAGCCCCAAATAAACATGATTTTAAGTAAATTACAGCCAAAA
Organism: Neomonachus schauinslandi; assembly: GCF_002201575.2. Lineage (NCBI taxonomy): Eukaryota > Metazoa > Chordata > Mammalia > Carnivora > Phocidae > Neomonachus > Neomonachus schauinslandi. Next base: position 745,879 of record NC_058412.1, on the reverse strand, counting down.
GCACCTTTCACTTAAAATTCTGGTAACCGGGGCGCCTGGGTGGCTCAGGCCTTAAGCGTCTGCCTTCGGCTCAGGTCGTGATCCCAGGGTCCTGGGATCAAGCCCCGCATCGGGCTCCCTGCTCGGCGGGAAGCCTGCTCTCTCTCTCCCACTCCCCCTGCTGTGTTCCTTCTCTGGCTGTGTCTCTCTGTCAAATAAATAAATAAAAATCTAAAAAAAAAAAAAAAATTCTGGTAACCACAGCTGCTTCTTCAATGTTTCACGTGAAAAACAGAGAGAAAGTCAGGAGACCTTCGTGCTCCAGTTCGGCATAAAGCCAGCAAACAATGAAGAGAACATGGGCGCTAACTGCAAGTGACCGTGAGCTCCCAGGGCACTGCAGCGCCCCCCACCACCTAGCTCCGTCCCAAGGAAGAGGACCCCCTGCTCACGATACTTCAGAGGCTGCAGGACCAGGACCCTCACTCAGGATTGACAAATGTTAACCCAGCGCTCCTGACCATGAGGAATGAACGCTTTAGAGACACCTTCAAGAGCAAAGGTCAGAGCAGAGTGACCCTGCGGCTGCACTTCCTTCCTGAGTCCTTTCTGGACACAGCAGACGCCGCCGGCGGCTTGAGGCCGCGCTCGTCTCAGAGATCCGGTGCGCAGAGCTGTGGGCGGCAGGGCGGTGCCTGGCCTGTGTCTGCTCTCCCTGCCCATGTGGGCTGCCTGCCGGCCCGCAGCGCCCCTCCAACACGCCTTCCATGTGCACACAGGAGCACACATGCGCACACACTGGAGGACACGCACATGCACACACTGGAGGACACTCGCGCACACACACACTGGAGGACACATGTGCATGTGCACACACAGAAGCACACGCCCCAACGTGCCCACATTGCCCTGTGCTGTTCCTCTGTGCGGGCTCAGCCAGCACCACCTTGTCCAGCGAAGGGGACGGAGGGCAGACGTCCTTGCCAGGGATGCCGGGCGGCCGGCGGGACCGTGTTTACTGCCACTCAGGTGTGGGGGAGGGAATGACCCCAGCTGCCCAGGTGTGGGGGCTTCTCACTGTGATTTTGAGATATTTTGATCCAGGTGGGCCATCCAGCCAAACCAGACACACCCCATTCACACGCATGTTCAGTTAATTCCCCAAATGCACATGAACATGGTCGTTGGCCACATGCTTCTTATGCTCTCTGGGCACCTGTCTGCAGATCAGAGTGAGGGCTGATATACGCAGGTGGCTCGTGGGCTCTGGGTCCGACTTCCTGCTGGCCGTGCGGACGCCTCTGTCTGTGCAGGACTGCCCTCTGTGCTGTCTGCCCGCAGCTGGTTCCCAGCAGCATGGATTCCTGCACAAGGCCAGACACCTCCTGCCTCAGGGGTTTGCGTGTGTGGGTGTGTGTGCGTGCGCGTGCATGGGTGTGCACGTGGGCGTGCGTGTGCATGGGTGTGCGTGCGCATGGGTGTGTGTGCATGTGCATGGTTGTGCCTGTGTGCGTGTGCATGCGTGTGCATGCATGCGTGTGCATGGGTGTGCATGTGTGGGTGTGCATGGGTGTGCACGTGGCGTGCGCGCATGGGTGTGTGCGTGTGCATGGTTGTGCGTGTGTGCGTGCGCATGGGTGTGCGTGCGTGTGCATGGGTGTGCGTGTGTGGGTGTGCACGTGGGCATGCGTGTGCATGCGCATGGGTCCGTGTGTGCGTGTGCATGGGTGTGCGTGTGGGCGGTGTGGCCTGTGCACCGTGCCTGCATTCCTCATTCGAAATGAACCTGGGAACACAGACTACACCTGGATTTTGGAGCCCCCCCCCGGGTCCTTCACTTCAGCCTGGGAAACAAGCCATTCAGTAAATAAAATGACATGTCATAAGCCAGGAATAGCAAGCACGCTTTCAGAAATTCTGTCTGTAACTACTGAGTGTAACCATCAAAGACTGTTGACCAAACACGACCCCCTCAGGAAGCGTCTGTCCAGCGAGGAGGTCAGTGGGACGGCCAGTCCCGTTCTCTCCTGTCGCTGGGATAACTGGGGAGCCCGTAGTTTCATAGGCTTGAGATCCATCAAGACCTGAAACCTTCCTCTGCCAACTATTAGCTGTTGACCTCGGCCATTTACTTCTCTCTGAGCCTGTTTTTGAACTTTCAAATGCAGACCTGAGGAGGAGGCTGCACACACATCCTCAGCTCACACTACGTCATTACGGGTTTGCACAAAAGCACGTTGTCTTTAAGGCAATGCTGAGCAGTGGGACGGTCAGTGTGAGCTAAGATCCAGCTCACATTAAATATTTTCACCCACATAGCAATTTGACTCTTTTGAATTACTTATTTAGAGCAATTCTGAGGAATTTCAAGGAGTAACGTGTTTACGACTCAAACCAGTGAGCTGAGCTCTGTATGTAAGAAATGGGAGGAACTAAAAATAGCTTTTGAACAACCTGAGATAGCCCATGACAGAACACAAAAGGATTTCAGAGATGTCTTTACTTTCTGTAACACAAACTGTTCAGCCTCACAACAAATAATGTGCTATTAATGTGATGTAAGTGACCTTAATTCTCCATGTGTGGTTCATTCCCGGTGTTTTAGTAGCGCCTTTTTGAAATAATAACTCAGTCAATGTGAGGTCAGTGATTTGCTATGACACAGTTCAGGCTCCCCTAGACCTCTCCCCAGTCTCCTATCCACAGAGCATCTGCATTAGAAAACCTAATTATAAATCCCTTTGAGATGCAAACCCTGTTAAGAGCCTGCTGCCAAGTCCACAGCCCAGGTTTGTCTTTCTTGGGGACCTGGAGCCTTCCCCTGGGAATGCAGACATCAAGCAACATGGTGCCCCTGACTTCAGGCCTCCATGCCAGGCAGGAGCCCCACATCTCTGTGTCTGTTTCCACTTGCAAAACTAAAGCCTACCCAAAGAGAGAGACAGCTCACTTTTACTTTGGGTCCCACAGTTGGGACCTGCCCCCCCAGCTCTTAGAGACCCCCTGCCCTTTGCAGAAATGCAGCTGAGCCAACTGCAAAGTCTTCCCTGCTGTTCCCTGCAAGCTCTCCTCTGACGGGAGGGACTTCAGGACATTTACTGAGGACCCCCTTCCCTGGGAATCCCAACTACAGAAACCCACTGCTTTGCCAGTGATGGAGAGCAGGTTAGAAAACTCTTAAGACTTCAGAGAGATTCCTGAACATGATGCTTCCAACAAGTGAAATACAATAGGATATAAGATCAGCTGGGGCGCACCTGGGTGGCTCAGTCATTAAGCGTCTGCCTTCGGCTCAGGTCATGATCCCAGGGTCCTGGGATCGAGCCCCGCATCGGGCTCCCTGCTTGGCGGGAAGCCTGCTTCTCCCTCTCTCACTCCCCCTGCTTGTGTTCCTGCTGTTGCTATCTCTCTCTGTCAAATAAATAAATAAAATCTTTAAAAAAAAAAAAAAGATCAGCTGGAAGCCAAGCAAACCTGGGTCCTATCCAGCCTCCAGTGAGGTTCCAGGGAGTTACCCTGTGCTTCTGAGCTCTGAGCTGTGGGGGAAGATAATGAGGATCAGCTCAGAAGTAAATGGGGTGTTCAGCAAGGCTCCCGGAGGCACTCCCCAACAGCAGACATTACTATCTAGATCCTCTGCCAAACATGAGTAAGCTTAAGTTTACTAAAAATTTTAAACTGAATATTCTTATGTTGAGAGGAAAATCCATCTACTTTCCTGCAGGATGCTCCTCACTGTTGGACGGCACCTTTATTAGCCGCTCTCCAGGAGCTGTGCACAGTTTATGTCTCTTCTGCAACCAAAGCTGACCGATGCAATTTTCTCATCTATTTTCTAATGAGAGTTGAAATAGAGAACAACAAGAATCAGAAGAAGTAATCTAAGAATCAGAAAAAGTAATCTTTAGAGAGAAAAAAGTCAGAAAAACAAAACTACAACTACAAAATTTAATTCCCGGACTGCATACTGATGACTGTCCTTGGAAATGGTCATTTTAAAACACTGTGCCCTGCGTGCCAGTTCTTGGAATAATCATTCACTTACTTTACTCTTTGAAAGATTAATTAAATGCTTATGGATAATTTTAAGTGTATGTGTGCAGGATGATCTTCCGCAACAATTAAAGGTGTGCACAAAAGGATATACCATTTTTTGAGATCACTATTTAAGACTTCCAAACACATCACTTGACCTGCAGAATACAACCTCCTTTTTAAAACTGTTAAGTGCTACAAAATTGTCTTTACTGTTACCACTTGCACCCTGTAGGTTTGACCTCATGCTGTAGCCGGTCTCCTGGCTAATTTAATGGTTTCATAATCGCTTCATAACAAGTGTACTGACAAAGACTTTCCTTCAGTCTTCCTGGGAAACATGCTGGATAAAAACAGAAACAGCTGTCTGGTTTATTAATGAAGAACAGCCACACAAAAGGATGATCCTCCGGAGATATCCCAATAACAAAACCACACCTCCGACATGTGGGAAGCCATATAAACAAGGTGATAAAAAGGCCAAAATGGGACAGTGAGGAGCCTTTGTAAAAAAAGATAAAAGACATCAGATCTTTCTATAAAATTCTTTTTTTGGAATATCGATGAATAAAAGTCTACACGTAAGAATTGTCATGAGAACAGCTTCAACATAACATTAATTTTTTAGCATTTTGATGACAGTATTATGGGAATGTGTTTCCCTTGTGTGTATTACTACTACATGCAGCCTAAAATTCCAGATCTAAATTTAAAATTCTTTTTGAGGATATTTAAGGAGGCCAACCAAAATTTAAAACATTAAATTTTCATTCAAAACTTCTAATTTTTGATTAATGATTCCTTAGGGTCAACTTCTCAGACAAACACACTAACAATTCCATCAGGTATGTTTTTAACTTTTGACCTAGACACAGACTTCCTATTTGGATTTGCATAGTTGAGAAGGAAACGGGGGGTTCTATGCAGGGGTCACAGCCCTCCTGCACCGGGACACAGGACAAACCCTTCCTGGCTTGTATTTCAGGCCTGTGCCTCATTTACCGTGGAGTCAAAGCTCTCCATCTGGGCTTCTTGCTGCTGGAAGAAATCAGTCCTTGATGGAAATATCCCCAAAATGAAGGGAGCTCCTAGCTGGTTGGACACAACTCCCAAATTCATGCCCCTGATAACGCGGTCAAGGCTTGCTGTTGGTCTTTTCAGAGGAAGCCTGGAGACAGCCTTAATCACAGTGTATATGACTCACTTCTGAGAGCTCAGTGAAGCCCACAGGTCGACCAGACGTCCCCACCCTGCACACGGGCCTCGACAGCAACAAGCACAGTCCAGCCAAGTGCAGCCCGCTCCGTCACGTATGGTGGGCATCGCCTGGTCTCCGCCCGCATGTATACGTCTACATATCATATATATGCTATCATGTATGTCACGTGTCATATGTTATACATATGTTTAGTGCCCTGCTGTAACCACAGAATATGGCAGAAATGATGGGTTGTCTCTGATGGAGAGCGCCAGCAGGCTAGGGTCAGAGGGCAGCCTCCAGCAAGGCGCCGTGCCCTCCAGTCCAACATCTTCCAGCAACCGCATTCCCCTGTGCTGCGTTTGGCCGGGACCACAGAGCGTAGGCTGAAATCCTGATTCACCTTGTGCGCAACAGTGAGACGGATGACGCCTGGCCCCCAGGGGCTGGGATAATGCGTGTCATTCTATACATCTAAGTGTTTGGGTTGTTTGTTTCCCAGAAATAGATCACCAACCCAGAGGCAGCTCTCTCTCTCTGGGACTTTAATTTTCATGCATGAACTAATAATTGAGCGAATGAGTTTCAACTACTGCAGAAAGGTAAGTGAAGAGGAAACATGTGAAGGTGATATAAGTAAACATCAGGATCACTAGTGGCATTATAACCAATTAATACTCTCACGGCTTTGTTAAGGGTGTTAGTCCAACAACACCTCTGATCCCTGAGGTTCTATCTAGCTTAATATCTAATGACTCAAAGGGATGTGTTAGTGCAATAAAATGGTGTTTATTTACAAGGACTTGTCAAGCCGCAAACACTGCCTGGCACGCACCAGTAGTTTTGAGATTTAGATGCATATTAACATCACCAAAGAAGCCTAAAGAATCAAGACAGATGTCTGGGCCACATCTCATACAAAATGGAATCTTTAGCTCTGTGTTAAAGCTCCCGCCAGGTGACTTCTGTAGGACAGGACGGAGTCACCGGCAGCACACTGCCCCGGACTGCGGTGCTGGTGAGTCCCAGCTCCCAGGATGCACTGGACTGAAGGGACCTCACACATGCCCGGGAGGCCATGCTGAGTGAGGACTTCACTACGGCCAGAGAGACAGCATCACGCTGAATTAACACAACCCCGCAGAGAGAACCGTACAAGGGAGAATACCAATACCACTTTCATTCTGCAGATGACGTAACTGAGGCGTAAAGAAATCAAGTAAAATTTCAAGGGGTGGAGTCAGCCCGTCGAACTCTAGAGCACGCGCTTCACACACAACCACAAACCCTCGGTGGCACTCAACCATCCCCCCGCTGCCTGTATGCCGTGGGCCGGCCTGATCTCAGTGGTCTGCGCCTGGGGGGCTGAGGACAGTTGCCTGCGACTCTGCCCCCATGACCTGTGGTGACGGCCCTGGGTTCTCCCTGAGCAGCGACTGGAGGCCAGACACACGGCCTCCCAACCACCCTGGGCACAAGCCACAGCTGGGAGCAGGCCTGGGCCCACCGCAACTGCCCCCAGGCCACCAGAGAGGGGTAGGACTGACTCCCCCAGGGACCATCTGCCTTCACTTGAGCCGGCTCAGTGACCAGGACTGACTTTCTTCCCCTCATTTTCCATCTCAGGTTCCACTTCCCAACCTTTTTGTATAATTTAGTGTTTTAAAGAATTCTCTACTAGCCTGAGATCTGCTAAAAGTCCACCAGTGGGATAACTGTGTCTCTGAGGCTTGTGCAACTTGGTGGAATCCACATTCACCCAGTTGCCTTCATCTCCAATCTAGCAACACATGACCACTGCAAGCAAGCAGGAGTCCCACCAGGACTCACGGGAAGCCCTGACCCTCGCCCCCAACCCCACATGCCCCGGGGGAGGCGTCAGCCCAGCAGAAACTGAGAACTGATTCTGCTGCAATGGATTCACTACTTTGGAAGTGTTCAACTAAACTGGATGATACAAAAGCTTGGGATGCATGTTACAGGTAACACTTTGCCCTTCCTTAGCCAGTGAGTACTTTCCCTATAATAGCAGGCGACTATTTGATTAGCCATTCTGGTCAGCTCAGTGGCTGATAAGAAAGCTGCTAGGACTCAGGTTTTTATCTGATATATTAAAAACAATGACAAGGACAATAATAACCAAAGATTCTGGAACATCTTACTGTAAGTGGAGGCAACTAAAATACCCTCTCTCCAACACACGTGCACATACACACTTGTGCACACACCATCCATCCACCTACCCACCCATCCACTCACCCATCTACCCACCCGCCCATCCACTCATCCATCCATCCGCCCATCCATCCGCCTACCGACCCACCCATCCACCTTCATGAACAACAGGATGGCAACTGTGAGGATGCGAAAATGGGATGAATACAGAAGATTTTCAGGTTATCTTACTACTTCAACGGACTCTTTGAACCCAAAGGCACATCTTATTTATATGAAAGCACTCATGTGCAAAGAACACGTACCTTGTGAAGTTTAAATAGTACCTCACAGAGGTTGTAGGTTTTTTCTGCTTGTACCCAGTCTAATGTGCTAACCTGTAAGAAATATAAAACATACACATAAACCACAAGCGTTCTCCTACTATGCGAGATAATGGGCATGTCACTTCAGTGTAGGGTGTTCACACACATCGAACTACCTCGTTGTACACTTTAGAGATACTGTGGTTTTGTCAATTATACCTCAGTAAAGATGGAAAAATAAGTTAAGTATACATGAAAACGAACATGCTACTTTAATTGGATAGTTGTAAACATTTACAGCAATGGAGTGAGTCTTTCCCTTAAGTAAATTCTAAGCCGTGAGTAGGATGGTAGGAACACTAAACCTTCACGTGGCCGTGGATTTGAGTCACCTGTGCTCACCTCCGTTGGGGCTCGGCACAAGCTGGTAAGGTAGGGGCTCGTCTATCACACGCATTCAGGTACAGCTGCAGAATTCATTTTGCATTCTACACTGACTCGGATGGACACTGAATTCAGGAGGAATTTTAGGTCAAATTTAGAGAACTTAGGAGGGTGACCAGTGTGTGTGTGAGTGTGCGTGAGTCTGTGTGTTTGCTGGAATGTGACCTGAAGTGTGTGTGTCCAGTCTTGTGATTTAGGACTAAACTCACTAGTCTGTTCCATTCCAGGAATAATACAAACTTATTAGCTCATCAATTTAACTGAACATGTTTTTGATTGGCCTGACATTGCGTTTTACAACTATTTTAATGATAATAATGATCAAATCATCTGATTTTTTTTAAAGATTTTATTTATTTGACAGAAAGAAAGCGAGAGAGAGTGTGCATACACAAGCAGGGGGAGCAGCAGAGGGAGAGGGAGAAGCAGACTCCCCCATGAGCAGGGAGCCGGATGCGGGACTTGATCCCAGGACCCTGAGATCATGACCTGAGCCAAAGGCAGAGGCTTCACCGACTGAGCCACCCAGGTATCCCAAATCATCTGATTTTTGAGTGCTGTTTTATGGCTGACAATTCACGTTCGCATGTATGATCTCTACACTAGAATATTTCACACATAAAATCTGAAATAGTCAACACTGTAACAAATTTGGTTTTTATTGCTCACCCTGCACTTACTTTCCAGCCATTAAACATACAAATAAAAAATGAAACTAATCACGGTTCACGGTGTCTTTGAAATGTTGGAAGTACCTGATGTACTAAGTGGTGACCTTCTTGAAATCGTTCCGCTATAGAAACACCGGGAAGCAACCAGGCATTTCAAACCCATCACCTCGGAACATTTCACCGAAGAGTTAATGACGCAAGAATCACAGGGACATGTGGCCACTTAGTATCAACTGACCCCGAGTTAAGTCCTTACTCCTGTGATTAAAAATGCGAAAGGTAGAATACAACAGCTACAACAGCGAGAAGGTCAGTTAGAGTGATAACTGGAAGGTGATTTGGGGTACAGTGGAGCTTGGAGGCTGCAGGATGCATGTGGACACAATTTTTAACTTTTCCAGTTACAACAATGCTGCTTATTTTTGAAGAATCATGAAAATACAAAGAAAAAAATTACATTATTCAGAACGTTCCCCCTTATTAGCTTCCTTGCTGCTAGGACCTGGCACCATAAAGGCTCACGTCAGTGTGTGGGTTTGCCGTCCTCAAGCTTTGCTACATGAACGCTTCTCTGATTCAGAAAAAGCACAAAGTGTTCCTGCTTCTGTTTGACGCAAATTGCCTCCAAAATATCCATGATGCCCTTCGGGCTCCTTTCACCTTTTTTAAATTAGTTATAACTCTGGAAACTGTCTGGGCTGTGCCAACCCAACACTAAACCCAACCATCTCACAGGCTGGAGTGACTTAGGACACGGTCGTCCCCGAGACAACAAGATCAGCATCTACTAGTAAAGTGAAAAATTATATACCAGTGTGTGTATCCACATATATACGTGTAATTAGAAGGTAAATATAAAGTTCAAAATTAGAGGTCTGGAGGACAGCAGTCAGTGATGGGATGAAATTTCTGAAGGAGACGTTCCTAGAGTTTTGAACTAAACCTGAGCACAGCCAGGAATTACCTGCGAAGCCTGTTATGAGGCATATTCCTGGCACCATCTGATTCAGATTTAGCAAGTGTGGCGTGGGGCTCAGAGATCTTGACTTTCAAGTAAATTTATTATTGATGTATTAAAAAGGGCTCTTGAATTATGAGGCCATGTGACCCAGCAGCATCAGCATTACCTGGGAGCTTGCTAGAAATGCAGAATCTCAGGTCCCACCCCAGCCCGACCTGGTCAGAACTTTGTCTTAAAAATACGCGCCGGTGATGACTCTGTTGTGGTGAGGTCTTAAGAGAACAATCCAAGGGTAAAAAGCCTGACCCCTTTTACAAGGAAAGGCAGACAGACAGACGGTAGCGGGGAGGAAGGATGGAGAGTGAACTAGGAAAACCTTATTTACACAGAGATGCATATTCAGTCAGAACTCCTTGCTTTGCAAACTAGATGCTCCCTGACGTAACCTCCTTACATCAGAGGTCCTCAGATGCAGCCAGCGTGAGCAATTTGCACGGTTTCTCAGGAGGGCTAAGATCTCCTGATAGTGAGAGAGGGATGCAGACTGGCATTCGGAGCCATCACCACACCTGCCTGTCTCTGGAAAAATGCTTCCAGGGGACGGGGATGGGATGTGATCCCTTGATCCTTACACTCATTCCTGATGACTCAGAAATCAGGAAAAGGAAAAACGATCCATGCTGACACCTCAATTTTTCCAACCAGCTGGCAATGAAAAGGGAATGATCAGAGTGAACATTTGTAACCACATGCCATTGCTACTTTTCCCAAGTCATGAGAGTTAAGAGTTTCTATTTTATGGGACCATATCTGACTTGAAACGTTGCAGAAATTTTAGACTATAAGATGTAATAATTGGCGTCTTTTGATATTATTGTGGAACACTTTCAGTGCAGTCCCAGAGGTGACACAGAATAATTCTGTATTTGATATACAATTGTCTAATATTTCTTCAGTCTACAAATCTTCAATTAAATTATTTCTTTTCAGGTAAAAAAATTAAATGATAGAATATATTTGCCTAATTGACATTCTTAAAATTGCCTCTAATATTTCCTGCATGTCCACAGGTAACTGCTACATAATTTATATGTTAATGCTGTAAGATGCTATAAAATTGACTGTTACTAACACATTTTAATGATGTTTGAAAACATGAGTAGCTCACGTTTTCTCAGATTCCAATTTGCAAGTCAGAAATAACAGGCTGGCAGGAAGAAGAGCAGAGTGATGAGAATTATCCTGGCTTTAATCCACACTTGGGAGCACCTCCCAGAGCCTGGAAGTCCTGGGCCAGCCCCCACCTCTGGGTTCTGCTTCCTCTGCACCGGACGCCCACCCGAGACGGAAAATGCTGATGGACCTCCCCTCCCCCGTCTCTCTTCCAGCCCTCTGTCCTTCTTTTCCCTCTTTTGCTTCAATGTCATCCCTTTGCCTCGTCTTGATGGAGCTCAGAAACCATCCTTGAGTATAGGACTTTCTCTTTCAGCTCTTCCTAAATTATTTGTCAGAGAATCTTTGGACCTTCTGAAAATGTATTCAAGTATTCTGACTTGAAGTGTTGAGACACAGGCTCTGTGAGTGTGGTCAGGCTTTCTGAGCAAACTCCCCTGGGAGGAAGGTTGGATAAGTGGGTACAGAGATAGTGACTGGTCAGGGACATTTGCCTTCTGGAGCGATCTGGTCTCATTCCACAGGGTGATGAGCAGCAGCCTCTCCTCTCTCAGAGAGCCCTTGTTTACACGGCCAGTGAGGTACAGTCTCTCTCTTGTGCCATGGGTGCCCTCCCTTCTCAAACCTCTGTCTGTGCAGAGCACGTCGGTGCTCGCTGCACCACCTATGGGGTCCACGCCCAGAAACGGGCCCGAAGATGTGTGGTGAGTCAGTAGTAGTCTGTCTCAGATTCAGAAACCTCATGTTTTATGTCACCATAGCATAAATAAATACACAGACATTAAAAACTTCACATATGGTTGTTATAGATTTGGGCAAAGTAGAAATTGTTGTTGGCAAATTGTCACCAGCTCCAGGATACAACGTCCAAGGTCCGGCTCAAATATCTGTAAATATTTAGGAATAAATTCACTTGCCATATTTCGTGTATTGCTTTTATAAGGAGACGTTGCTAAATACTAATAGCAAAATTCCATGTTAAATTTAAATGTTTTAGAGTTTTCAAACATAGTTATGAATATACAGATGCATTGATTTCCATGTAGACCAATGGAACAGAATAGAGAACCCCGATATGGACCCTCAACTCTATGGTCAAATAATCTTTGACAAAGCAGGAAAAAACATGCAATGGAAAAAAGACAGTCTCTTCAATAAATGGTGCTGGGAAAATTGGACAGCCACATGCAGAAGAATGAAACTCAACCATTCTCTAACACCATTCACAAAGATAAACTCAAGGTGGATGAAAGACCTCAACGTGAGACAGGAATCCATCAAAATCCTAGAGGAGAACATGGGCAGTAACCTCTTTGTCATCGCCCACAGCAACTTCTTTCAAGATACATCTCCAAAAGCTAGTGAAACAAAAGCAAAAATGAACTTTTGGGACTTCATCAAGATAAAAAGCTTCTGCACAGCAAAGGAAACAGTCAACAAAACAAAGAGGCACCCCACAGAATGGGAGAAGATATTTGCAAATGACACTACAGATAAAGGGCTGGTATCCAAAATCTATAAAGAACTTCTCAAACTCAACACCCAAAAAACAAATAATCAAGTGAAAAAGTGGGCAGAAGATATGAAAAGTAGCTTCTCTGAAGAAGACATACAAATGGCTAACAGACACATGAAAAAATGTTCATCATCATTAGCCATCAGGGAAATCCAAATCAAAACCATACTGAGATACCACCTTACACCAGTTAGAATGGCCAAAATGGACAGGGAAAGAAACAACAAATGTTGGAGAGGTTGTGGAGAAAGGGGAACCCTCTTCCACTGTTGGTGGGAATGCAAGTTGGTACAGCCACTTTGGAAAACAGTGTGGAGGTGCCTCAAAAATTTAAAAATAGAGCTACCCTATGACCCAGCAATTGCACTACTGGGTATTTACCCCAAAGACACAGATGTAGTGAAAAGAAGGGCCATATGCACCCCAATGTTCACAGCAGCAATGTCTGCAATAGCCAAACTGTGGAAAGAACTGAGATGCCCTTTGCCAGATGAATCGATAAAGGAGATGTGGTCCATATATACAATGGAATATTACTCAGCCATCAGAAAGGATGAATACCCAACTTTTACATCAACATGGATGGGACTGGAGGAGATCATGCTAAGTGAAATAAGTCAAGCAGAGAAAGCCTATTATCATATGGTTTCACTTATTTGTGGAACATAAGGAATAGCATGGAGGACATTAGGAGAAGGAAGGGAAAAAATGAAGGGGGGTGGGAATCGGAGTGGGAGATGAACCATGAGAGACTATGGACTCTGAGAAACAAACTGAGGGTTCTAGAGGGGAGGGGGGTGGGTTGATGGGTTAGCCTGGTGATGGGTATTGAAGAGGGCACGTACTGCATGGAGCACTGGGTGTTATATGAAAACAATGAATCGTGGATCATCACATCAAAAACTAATGATGTATGGTGACTAACACAACATAATAAAATTTAAAAAAAAAAGAATATACAGATGCAGGTCCTCAGTGTTCACCATGAGCCTGTGGGATGTGCCCCTGTCCTCAGATGGAGGACACTGTGGACTCGAGGGTGACCAGCACTCCCCCAGTTGCCAGACAGCACAGGCAGGCTCAGCTTACAGCCTACGGCTAATGAGAAGCAGTTCACAGCTTATTCCACAAAACCACTCTTTCCCTAGTGTTTTCAGAGTGAAACTTCTTCCTTGTCTTATAAAAGCTTTCCAGTCCCCTTTTAAAAGTACGCCTTTGTTATTTTGAATAATGCATGAAAATGATTCATTTAAACTGGCATCATAATGTTAAGTAATGGTAAAGTCTGTTTTTTTTTTAATTTAAAAAGTCAGCATGTTTCTCATTGTGCATAAGGAGCTTGGAAGTCACTGCTCTTATGTAACAAGTGAAAACCTGAACAGACACTTCCCGGATCCATAAGGGGGGACACAGGGCACACCGTGGCCCCAAGACAGGTCAGCACAGCCTCCCAGAGCGGAGCCTGGGTAGTGGAGTCCACTGCGGGGATCCACACTAGCAGGAAAACCACTGTCATTAGCAGATTGCTGGGGGCTCAGTGTGGGCCACCCCAAGTTAAAAACTGCAGGGCGACCCAATCACGGGGTCGGGGAGGCCCCACGACACTGTGAGATTTACCTCCAGGAGCTCAACCAGGTCCCACAGAAAACACTGGGGAAAAGTCCCGTTGGAGCCTTCTGAAATACCCCAGAGCACCGTTCTTCCCAAGAACCTCGGGGAGGCAGGTTAGCCAGAGCCACCCCTGCTGGGGTTTCATCAGAGCCTCGCTGCCCTGGAGAAGAACAATACCAAGTCCAGCCCCTCAGCCAGCCTGTCCCATAGAAGCGGGGAGAAAACCCTGAGGGCCTTTCGTGAGGTCCAGAGTGCAGGGGCTCAGGCTCATGAAGGACTGAGACGTCATCACAGGACCACAGAAGGACTACACACACCCGCTGTTTCTACCCAGAGCATCGTGTCCAGCGGCCAAGAAAATCAGCTGCCAAGAGAACTATGCCCTGGCCTATCACTTCCCAGGAAATTACCGTGTGGACTCTGACGTGCGGGTTCTAACGTATGTTTGGAAATGGGTGTGAAACTCTGTCCTACAGCATCACATACACATGGAATGGCAGAAAGAGCCATGAAGGCTTGCTTTCATTTTCCAACTTTGACATTTTTGTGTTCCAGATTTTTTCCTGGTCTCTACCTAACTCCTGGACACGCGAACCCAACAGGGACACAAAGGTTTTCAAAATACTCAATTTTAATGGTAAAATATTTACATACCTGTTTTTTTGCATCTAATTAAAATAGAAAGGGGGCTGCTACCATTTCTACCTTAAAAGATGTGAACTCTTGAAAATCTTTCCAAAGGTCTGGGAATGGAGCATCCATGTCCCACGGAGAAATCACAGTGCAGAACCGTGGGCAGGGAGTGCGCCACAGGCCATGCCTTCTCTCTGCACCTGGATCCAACCTGCTACACCTGCTGTCATCCCTTCCCTTTGAACCACAAAGGACTGAACACTCTTACGTAGACTGTCTTTGCTGTCTTGTGGAATTTGCTCTTCGTTATTTACGGGTTTCAGCCAGGAAACACTTTGAGATTTCTTGGCTTACTCTCCCCATCCCCCAAAAAACCTAAAGTGTTGATTTTTCCTTTATATTCTCTTTAGAGAGAATTTGATGGCATTTCCAAACACACAGCACAACCACTAGGCTTTACTACCTGCCAATACTTATATTATGGATTATTCAACCAATAGTCAAAGAGCATCTTCTTTGTGATCACAGAAAATACCGAGTGCGCTTCTAGCATTTCATCAGTACAGACAACTCCCACATAAATCACCTTATTTTAACCTCACTACAGCCCTCTTCAGGGAGCATTTACTTTATTCTGATTTTATAGATGATATTTAGCACCGACAGTTTAGGTCACCAGGAATTTTTAAATTACCTGAAGACATTAAGAAGCATGCAAATAAATCAAGTGAACTCACTCTAATTTGGGGATTGAATATTTATAAATACCACTGCCTTCGCCTTTTCATTTCTCCGTGTGGGTGACTAGGATCGACTGCCACTGGGAAAGGGATATGGGTGGCTTCTCCCTCTTGCAACATGAAGAACCCACTGAGAAGGGTATCAGGGCTCATGTGGCCTCAGCCCCAGGGACATCTGTGCACGGATGCTGCCTGCCAGATCTCTTCCCAGAACCGGACACAGGTGATTCCATCTCTACTCGAGCATCTCCTTTGGACATTGTCAGGTGTTTCAAGCTGAGGAACACCCAGCCCTCACCCATACACCCCCCATCACGCTCCGTCTCAGGAAACGGGGGCATTTTCCTCTCACGGCTGTGGGGTGGGTATGCTTCCCAAATTCCCCGGATTCTGCAGCTTCACAGCCTGCCCAGAGATGCCATATTATGTAATGAACCATTTTATTTTTACATTTAAGGATTCAGAGGGTTGCACTCCCTGCTTTTTCGAGGGTGACTGCATCTTCATATTTCAGTTTTTGGAGAGATGCACACAAAGTTCGTTAACATCCGGCTTCGTTAAACCCGAGGCTACTGGTGAACACGTGCGGGGCTCACTCCGCCTCCCAGCACCCCGCGTCCCAGAAACTACTTCCTAGACTCATCTGGGGCTGTGCTGTCTCTTTACAAGTTAACAGCAAGAACCAAACTAGCTCCAAGGGGCCTCACGCTTCTCTTTCCGTCAACAAAACCTTCTTGATCA
The DNA here is from genome assembly GCF_002201575.2 of Neomonachus schauinslandi. Lineage (NCBI taxonomy): Eukaryota > Metazoa > Chordata > Mammalia > Carnivora > Phocidae > Neomonachus > Neomonachus schauinslandi. The sequence goes on along the minus strand of NC_058412.1, from coordinate 729,697 downwards.
CAGGAAGTCGCTGCTGGTGACCCTGAGACGGGCACGGGGACCTGGGTGGTCACCTTCTGCAGAGATCCTGAATGAGGAGGGGCCACAAAAGAAACAGCGGCTAGGAAGGACCTTTGTTTCAAAGAGACCTGGACACCAGGGCAGCCCTAGGAGGGGTCCAGGAGGGAGGCTCCCTGCAACTAAGGCAGGGCTCTGTCTCCGGGGAATCCGAAGTCAGGTCACGGCGGAGACGTTGGTCAGAGAGACACAGAGACAGGGAGACAGAGACCAAGAGAGACAGAGAGACAGAGACAGGGAGACCAGGGGAGGGTGGAGAGGCCCCGTGCGGGCATGGTGCCGTGTTGTGGTGACCAGTCTGCGAGTGTTAGTTCTGTCCTAAGACAACAGAAAGGGGGCCGGTCTCAGCAGACGAGGCTGTGCTCACGGGGCAGCACCCCCGGCCCGGCCCAGCCCCCGCCTGCACCTCCAGCCCCAGCACCACTGGCCTGCAGGGACGCCATGCACCGTGCTGCGGCAGAAGTCACCCACGTCTGAGATACCAGCTGGATTCCATACCCGCAACTGAGCCTCGTAAACCCAGGTATGAGGAAAAAGCAGCAGGTTTAACTCGAGAGTCAGACGCATCAGGGTCTCCTGGAACGACTGGTCTCATCCACGTGCCATCCTGTGCAGGCGCCGTGCTCATCTTCTGTGAGCTGCCCAAGCAAGCACAGGATGAATGGCTCCAAACTCGTGTGTCAACAGATCTCCTGACTCAGCCAGCCATGAAGGAGCCATGAGGGAGGCTGTGTCCTTGCTTCGTTACGTCTTCCCAGGTAGGTCAGCACATTTAAAACAGGTTTTGGAGGCCCGCTCTAGGACACGAATCTAGACACAATACCCAGGGGGACGCTCACTTCAAGCCGAGCCCCCCGCCCCCCGGCACAGGGATAGGTGGGTCTACGCGGGGCCAGGTGCCCGCCTGCGTGGGGCGTTGTGAACGGCTGGAGCTCTCCGGTCTGAGAGGGACTCAGGCATTCCGGCAGAGCTTGGCGGCCAGCCGACGCCACCAGACTCCTTCCAGAGATGACGTGGGGCCTCCTGAGCACCATGCTAGAACCGAATGTCTAGAAAATTGAATTTCCCCTTCAGTTCAGGGTCATTAATGCAGAGATCCACCCACAAGGCCTGTCCTTGCAGCTTTTAGATGCTTTTTAAGAATGTTCCAGTAGTAAATACAGTGAATGCGTGATCTCTAAGGAGCCGATTTTGACTAAAATTATCAAAAATAGCCCCCCTCAGTATTATGTTGAGTGAAATAAGTCAAACAGAGAAAGACATGTATCATATGATCTCACTGATATGAGGCATTCTTAATTGCAGGAAACAAACTGAGGGTTGCTGGAGTGGGGGTGGGGTGGGAGGGATGGGGTGACTGGGTGATAGACACTGGGGAGGGTATGTGCTCTGGTAAGCGCTGTGAATTGTGCAAGACTGTTGAATCTCAGACCTGTACCTCTGAAACAAATAATGCAATATATGTTAAGTAAAAAAAAAAGAAGAAGAAGGTAGCAGGAGGGGAAGAATGAAGCAGGGGAAATCGGAGGGGTAGATGAACCATGAGAGAGGATGGACTCTGAAAAACAAACAGGGTTCTAGAGGGGAGGTGTGTGGGAGGATGGGTTAGCCTGGTGGTGGGTATTGAGGAGGGCACATTCTGCATGGAGCACTGGGTGTTATGCACAAACAATGAATCATGGAACACTTCATCTAAAACTAATGATGTAATGTATGGGAATTAACATAAGAATAAAAAAATAGCCCCCTCAGTTATACTTATTTACTATTTACCCATGAATTTCATTCAAGCAAGACTCAAATGAGGAAACAGATGAACGTACAGGTAAAAATTAGACTAGATTCTTCTATTTCCTCTCGTTTATATCAAATAAATACCCCCAATGAAATGGTGACAGTGGACTAAAGCGGTGTTGGGACCATGCACCTCACCAACACCTGTAGGACCAGAGTCTCAGGCTCTGACGACTGGACACACAGAAGCATACTTGGGGAGCTTCGAGGGGACTTACAGACCCATGACTTTCCTGGCACGTATCTCTGGGAGGCTGGGATTAAGTTCACGCATGCCTTGCTGGGTCACGTGTGGTAACGCGAGCTGTACCACCTTGGGGAGCAATACAACTTGGGAGAACCCCCCAGAAAGATGCCTAACAGGTTTACCTAGTTTTCCAACAGTTGTTGACAAGGCCCTTTCCTGTGCACACCTCCTGGGTGCAGGAACCCAGGTCCCATGGAGGCCCACTGGTGACCATGGCTACAGGTGAAACGGACAGCCCAGCCCTTCCCTGAGTCGGTGCTGGGGGTCTCCTCTGCCCCCCACCCGGGGGGTCCCTGGCCGGCACGTCAGTGTCTTCCAAGCCTCACATTCCCTGGCGCAGACAGGGGTCCCTGCCCTCAAGGACTGTGCCAGCCAGTCAGACGTGCCCCTCTGGGGCTTGAATGTGAAAACACACCACAAGTTCAGCAGAGGCCAGCAGGAATGGAAGCTGACAGGACAGGAGAAGAGTGGTGCAGCCTCTATGGGCCCGTTCTTCCAGCGGGTGCCGGACTTGACTCCAACTTGATGTGTGGGGCGCGAGCAGACCAGAGAGGGTTGGTGACCTGCCCAAGATCACACAGCTTTATCCCCGAATCCTGGACCAGATCGCAGTCTGCTGGATGACAGTCCATAAGGTGGCAGCCGTGCTGCCCGGCCAGTGCAGCCACAGACAAGGGCCCCGCAGTAGGTAAGGAGCAAGCAGAGACCAAGAGCGAGGAGAGAGAGTGCGTGAGCCTGAGACAGTGCGACTTGGGGGCTGGGTAGGGCAGCAGGTGCATGTGTGCAAGAGCAAGCATTCAGGGCAAGTCCCAGGTGGCACAAGGGCCGATGCTCCAGGTCCCCGCAGCTGAGGATGGGATAAGCCGGGTCATGTTCATGCAGGGCTGGCCAGGAAAGGCCAAGCTGTGCGAGCACTCTGCACGTGTGCATTTACTCCTCAGCCATGTGTGCGAGGTGCTGCGCCATAAACTCCGTCTGAGCCCGGGAGCGGCCTCCCATCCACCCCGGTCTCCAGGCGTGCCACAGCCTGCTGCCTCCCAAACACACACCGAGCTGTGAGATTCAGGTCCGCTCACTGGAAAGATCAGCACGGACTCCCTGGAGGAGAACCCGGGATGTACCAGCCGTGTCCGGAGAGACGGCTCCGCTCAGCGCCCCCTCTGCGGGTACAGGTGGGCAGGTCTCAGCACCCCGACACGGACTTGTGCCTGGAGGCACAGAGATGCACGGGGAGACCAAACCCCCACGTTTCCAGCCAACGGCACGGCCACAGGCCCTCTGTCCCGGGCAGAGGCACTTCCTGCAGCTCGGGCGTCTGGTTCTCTGGAGCCCTGGCGGTGACGGAGCCATGATCCCCATCCCAGGTACCCCTGCATTTCCTAAACATCAGGTACAGGTCGTGAAGTACAGTTTGAAAAATACCGCTTTGTGAATGGGTCTTACAGACTCTGCCCTGGAATTCCACGCCAGGCCACACATGGGAGCCACGGTGGGGGTACCATCCGCCTTCACGGGGCCCTCCCCACTGGAGGGAGCAGCCTGCTCTGTGTCCACACTCTCCGGCCCTTCCTGCACATGCCAGAACCATCGCAGCGGAGCACAGCCTGCGACCCGGTCCCAGCTCAGACCTGGGGCCCAAGTGACTGCTAACAGTAATTATGCCGGGACAGCACTGAGATCAGGAGGGGCCGTGCCGTTGGGACCGCGGTCACCTCGGGGCTCCCCGACCCGGCCGTGCCCCAAACCCCAGGGTGCCTGGGACAGTGGTCATCCCCGGGGTCCTCAGGAAGTGGGACGAGAAATGTCACAGAGAACCTCAACTATCAGCGGGAAAAATAACTGGGAACAACCTGCGGTCCTGTGAGGGGTGCCTCTGGTCTCAGGCACTGAGCTGACCATGCTAAACCGGGTGGAGGCGAGGCTCTTCCTCCTGCGCATCAGGGCCTGAGCCTGCCCTGAGTCTCCCTCTGTAACAGGGACATGTGAGCATCTCTGTTAGGACTGCGGACAGACGGCCCCTCCCCTGGGTTCACCAGCCCCACTCGCCACTCCTGCAGAGCCCAAAGTGAGCCCCATGTTAATGAGGTTTGTTTCTGTGTTAGGTTTCAAGTTCTCTCCTACTTGTCTTTGTCAGGCAAAACCACCTAATATTACATTAGCAACAAATGTTAGGAAAAATCAGTACATTTGTTTGAGGAGAATTCTATGATTGTTTTTTAAAAAAAATTTAGATGACTCTTTAACCTCAGTAAATTCACAGCACTAGCTTATCAAAACGCATACAACCCGGTACCCTGGTTGTTCCAGGGACAGAAGGAGAGTGTCAGGTATGTGGGAGGGACTGGTGGTCTATGATGCTGTTATTAGGGACACCCACTCCTGAGCTTCTGGTTTCCACAAATGTCCTAGGGTCACACTCAGTGTCAACCTCTGGGGAAACTGGGACACAGGAATTCTCCATACTGGACGAGCAACTGCTTTAACTCCTCGCTGGGCGGGGCACACGTTATATTTGGTCCCTTCTGGGAAGTGGTGTCCGTGATGACGATACAATTGTAAACTATGGCATTTAGCATCGGGTCTACGTGATGGGCGCTGCTGAATCAGGCTGTTTGGTTATTTTAATAAAACAGGGGGATGTGAAGGAAAGAGTGACTTTTTAAATTTCATTTTCTGGCCATTAACTCAGAATGTGTGAAGAGAAGGGTTTTGTTCTGTTTTGTGTGTGACGCTCCGAGAAAAGCCTTCTGCACCCCCGCTTCCCAGCCAGCTGGTGTGTGAGCAGGAGAGCGGCGGGGTCTGCCCCTCTGTGTCTGGCCTCCGGCAGACACCACATCCCAAGCTGCTTCTCCGCAGCAGCCCCTCCCCAGGGAGTCCGGGCGTCCTTACCGGAGGGGTGCTGAACACGTGGAGGGACGAGCCCTTCAGGGCCAGGAACTTGGATCGGAAGGTGTGACAGGAGCCAGCGCCTTCGAGTCTCTCGCTGACCCATCCCATATGCACAACCTGCAGAGGAAAACCCTTGAAATTAAACCCAAGCCGTAGGGAGTGTGCACTGGGGGCTAGAAGGAACAGACAATGGGCACTCAGAACCAGCGGGTTTCCTAATGCTCAAACCAAACAGACGGCTGGGAGCGTGACCATATGAGAGGAACACCCACAGTTCCACAAGGGCCAGGAGCGTCTCTGGGAGCGTCTGCGCCCCACAGGGCCCTCGGCTGCAGTAGAGTTGTGCCCCCCATGTATATTTAAAACACAGCATTAAATTACACTCTATTTGGGGCTAGTATTGCAGATTTGCCTACGAGGTTGTAGCTGCCGACAGCTGTATCCTCCATTGCTACAGTAAACACAGAGTTGACCTACGTGGAAAACCTGATTTTCTTTACAGTCCAACTTCCTAATACAAAGGCACAAAACAAAAGTTGTAACAAATCAGAATAGGATTCAAAAAGTTAATGAAAACAATAACATAATTGAAGTGTTCAGGGCATGAATTCAAATGAATGTCAGTCCCCGTGTCTTACCTGAAACATTAATGTTGCACACACAGTAGGGAGTAAGGCTTTAAAATAACTTGTGCATTTCAGTAAAATTAAAAGGGAATCTTCACAGACATGCCAGCCACCTTGCGCAATACACCTGTCCTAGGAGCTGCTTCAAGGTGGGGACACCTGGCGGGGGGAGGGGGGTGCTAACCCAGCCCAGGCTCAGGTGGGCTGTCCCCGCCGCTGCGGTCTGCAGGACAAACCCCTGACAGCTTTCACTCCAACTCCTGGTGAAAGATGTCCTGGGTCAAGATGCCAGATGGAATTTTACAGAAAGAAATTTTATAAAAATCAGATTGTTCATAATCCAAAACATCTATAAATTGCATGTGAACTTAATGACATTTCATATGTAATTTAATTTTCCCTAGATCAATTAGCAAAGAGATAAGTTATAGCTTAGCTATTAATGGAAACATTACCTGCTTTATGAATCTTTTTTAGGTATTTGTAGTTCATAAATAATTTTAAGGTTAGCTAATTTTATCTTTTACATTATGAATTTTTTAATGGCTTATTACGTGTTCCAAAAAACGTATATTATAATTTTATGAACACCTACCTAATTATATCACTGTAATTAAATTAAGAGGACATAACCATTATAATAAATGAGCATATTTTCATTTATCTTTTCTGATGCCATTTCTATAGGAAAGTCTTTTTTTTTCCCACTTGAGTGAGTTGAGATAATTAGCTAAGTGTCCATCAGATGATACTGTACAGCTCGTCCTTTACACAGAAAAAGCCCACATTCCTGAGATTTAGGTTTCTTTTGGATTTGGTGAGTAAGGTATTCATATTTCGCTTTAATTCAGGTTTTCCAGGTGAATTTTAGTTCGGAAATGTACAGAGCTACTTGCTATCTTTGCAGGGAACAAGTGTTTCGGTTTGCCCAGGACAATTTCAAATGCATGCCTGTCACTTTTAGGCTGGCCATCATCCCAGAAGGACAGGCCTCTGTTTGGATGGCAAATTATACAATCATCTTATTCACTAAATATAAGAGTCTAAAAAAATCTATACTCCAGGCCTTTTGTATGATCTTCTAATTCTGTTTTATATTGGTTTTTTCCAATGTCAGTAGTTCCCAAATACATGTATTTTTTTCAAATATTTATCCAAATATTATGACTTTGCTATATACCAGAACCAGGAAAGAACTGTTTGGAATGAGAAAATCATTGCCTCTCATTCTTAAAGGGCCCAATGTCACAAATCTAAACTCCTGCAATATACACAAAATGTTTAGTTTTGGGGAAAAACGTGAGATAATCCTCTACCAAAAGCACAATGAGACACGTCAGGCACAGTTCTTCAATAAGCCCATGCAGTAAAACTCATCTCTAATATTTCTCCCCAAATATACTAATTTGAGCCCCTGACAAAAAAAGTTCAAAGTAATACAGAAATTTTCAGGTTAGAGAAAAGTCTTTAGATTACCCATTATAGTTCTCTTATTTTATGGAAGAAGAAAGCGTGGCTCAGATGTTAATCTGGCCAAATTACGTCACCAGGAAAGAGATTACTTGGGATCAGAAAGCAGCTGTTACTCAAACAGGGCCACGGAGACCGGCATCACACAAACATGGTTTAATGTGCGATAAAACTTCTCTGAGATAACCTGAGAGCACCATTACCCCACTGCCTCCAGGTCTCCGAACCCTGATTACTTCGTGTTCTCGGTATCAGGAGTTTTATTTCTTTGACCCTGTTTCCAGACTCTCTTGTGACTCAAACTAAAACAAAGCAGGCTTTGATTTCCTGATGTGCCAGGCAATCTGAGTATGCCCTGAAATGCCGAGGCATTCCCCCACCTACGAGAAGGTCCAACCCAGTGGCTGTGTTCTAACCCTCTAGTCAACATTCTGTAATTAGGAAAGAAACTCTCAGGAAAGTTATTCTGAATGTAACTTTTATTTCTTGTAACATTTTTCTAAATTTATGATCAGCTCATCCCTACCCACTTACAGACCCAATGACCAGTGATCAGGAGCCCCGAATTGGGGAGTCAGCTCATCCCTATCCACTTAAAGACCCAGTGACTGGGAGCCCCAAATCGTAGAGTCAGCTAATTCCTACACACTTACAGACCCAGTGACCAGGAGCCCCGAACTGGGGAGTCAGCTAATTCCTACACACTTATAGACCCAGTGACCGGGAGCCCCCGGATTGGGAGTCAGCTCATCCCTACGCACTTGCAGACCCAGTGACCCGGAGTCCCTGAATTGGGGAGTCAGCTCATCCCTAC
>NC_058412.1:709603-721790 GCF_002201575.2 Neomonachus schauinslandi | reverse complement strand
ACCCAGTGACCCGGAGTCCCTGAATTGGGGAGTCAGCTCATCCCTACGCACTTACAGACCCAGTGACCGGGAGCCCCGATCGGGCGTCAGCTCATCAGTGGCCGGCTCTGCCCTGAGAAGGAATGAGATGTGGATTCCCCACGAGGCAGCCCCGTCGGCAGGTCTGGGTCAATGTGCACATGCTGCCTGCACCGGGGCATGGGCTCCCACCCATCTGCTGGACAGCAGTCTCTCCAGGGCAAAGCTCTCCAAATGAGGGTGTTCTTAAGAAAATTCCACAGTGCTTAAGTTTCAGATCATACAGTAGTGTCTCCAAAGTAAAACACCTCTCAGCTTAAACAATCACAACTACACTATCGTTTAACATTTCCTCAGAAAACCCAGGTGCCGAGAGCTCAGTTATAACCTGGACAGAGGACCAGAGCAATTCCTCCTGCACCAAGGACAAGGACCCTGACTTCTACCAAAATTCCCAAATCAAGTTCCAAGACCAGGAGACACTACTTTTAGAGACTTGTCATATGATCGACAAGAAAAACGCAGGACCTACCTGGTCACAAGGGGAAGAGCACTTATTCTCCATCCTTACCTGTAGAGAGAAGGAAGCAAGAGAGTCAGTAGGACGAGAATATTAATGCCATCATTTTTCAACCTGTCGAATCAGCAACTGAAATTAATTAGCCGCAGGACGTGTCCTTGGGAACAAGCTTCTTCTACGATGCATTTCTTACCTAAAAACCAAATCATGTACCACAGCAATGGTACAGTAGAGAAAAACCCCACTATTTTTTTTAATATTCTTTTTTTTTTTTAAGATTATATTTATTTGACAGAGAGAGACACAGCGAGAGGGGGAAGACAAGCAGGGGGAGTGGGAGAGGGAGAAGCAGGCTTCCCGCGGAGCAGGGAGCCTGATGCGGGGCTCGATCCCAGGACCCTGGGATCATGACCTGAGCCGAAGGCAGTCGCCCAACAACTGAGCCACCCAGGCGCCCAAAAAACCTCACTATTAACATACTCGTTTTATTTTTTTTAAATTTTTTTAAAGATTTTATTTATTTATTTGACAGAGAAAGACACAACGAGAGAGGGAACACAAATGGGGAGTGGGAGAGGGAGAAGCAGACTCCCTGCCGAGCAGGGAGCCCGACGCGGGACTCGATCCCGGGACTCCAGGATCATGACCTGAGCCGAAGGCAGTCGCCCTACCGACTGAGCCACCCAGGCGCCCGAGATCATACTATTTTTTTTTTTAAGATTTTATTTATTTATTTGACAGAGAGAGAGAGAACACAAGCAGGGGGAGTGGCAGGTAGAGGGAGAAGCAGGCTCCCCGCCGAGCAGGGAGCCCGACGCGGGACTCGATCCCGGGACTCCAGGATCATGACCTGAGCCAAAGGCAGTCGCCCAACCGACTGAGCCACCCAGGCGCCCTTGCTTACTCGTTTTAAATATCAGCATTTTGTGTGAGTGAAGCTATGGGACAGGAGATGCTTAAATTTCAACATCTGTAAAAATGGGAAATGATTTCTGCTCTAGTAATCTTAGAGTTTCCCATCCCACGTGTGCTCCTTTACTTGCCTCTCCCAGAAATCCTGCACCGCAGCACTATTTCCAAAATTTTACCAGGGAGGAAGTGGAGGTCCAGAAGCGTAACACGCAGAGTTGGAGTGCAGCTTTGAATCCACACAGCTGGTTCCCTTCTCTCGGCTCTGCCTGCCAGCTAGAATGTGTAAAATCACCCAGACCTGAGGGGCTCCCTGGTCACACGCACTCTTGAAATACCAAACTCCCACCACCGGCTAGTTCTTTCTTTTCCTTTAATCCATCCAGATACCTTTGGAATTCAAACTGTCACGTCTGAAAACTAAGGTCTGAGAAAGGTTCTGCTCTATAGGAATCGAGCACATTGCTGCTATACCAAATATTTTAATGCACTCAGTCAACCTCTGTTTCACAGCTTCCAGGAACAAGGCAGTGTGTGGGGAAGAAGAGAGGTGGCGGGGTGGCGAATGGGTGGTGGGGTGGGGACGGGCAGCGGGGTTGGGGGGACAGGTGGCGGGCTGGGGAACCAGGTGGCAGGAGCTGCTCCAGGGTGGGGACAGGCAGTGGGGTGGGGACGGGTGGGCAGGGCGGGGGATGGGCAGCAGTGTGGGAAGGGGTGCAGGGCTGCTGCAGGGTGGGGACGGGCAGCGGGGTGGGGGACTGGGTGGCAGGTGCTGCTGCAGGGTGGGGACGGGCAGCGGGGTCCAAAGGCTGGTCCCGGGACTTCCTGCTACCTGCTTCCCCGGAACAGAAGCCTCAGGACACAAACACAGTCCGTGGGCAGGTCACCTGGGAAGGAACTGATCAAAGGCCACTTTGGCCACGAGCGAGTCCTTCCGGGGGCCTATAGCTCATTGGCAGCATACAGTGGTTCCTTTGGGCAGTTACTCTTAATTTGACTTCAACTCCCAACCAGCTATTTTGTATTGACTTTGAACATCAAACAGATCCCTCAAGGAGACAGGGCACTTTCTCCTTCCTGGATACTTGCACTGAAAATTTGGGAAGACATCTTGCTGGGTGGATATGTGTCTTGTTTTCATAAAGTTACAGGGCATTCTGTCTTCAACCTCATTGGGGTCCCCCCCTTCCATCGATGCATTTGGGTAAAGTGTACGTGGTATTACATGTACATGAAAGGGTCTGTGCTTGTGCGGGGACAGGAGGAGAGAGAGGAAGGGATGGGGTGAGCATCCACATGTCTGATCGGGCACAGACTCTCACTCAGGAGACATGTGCAGGACTTAATTTTGAACTTGTTTTAATCAGAGATGTGGGATGTTGAAAAAAGTACATATTTCTTTGTTTAATCTTGTAACTAATTATTTTAGGGTTAATTATAAATAACAAAAAATATCAAATCATTTTTGTGGATTAAGTGCAAAAGCAGAAAGTCCTGGGAAGTCTGCTCACCCTCTGTCTTGTCAGGTCACTGATGTTCGCGGACACTGCTCTCAGCCAGTCGGCGCTCTCCTGGGCCGTGTGAAACCGCAGGATCCCCGTGCTGATCCCGTCCAGAGCCAGCACCTCAAATGCGCTGGACCTGCGGAAGAGGGGAGCCGCCCTGTGCACCAGCCCGAGCGGTTCGTGCACGCCCACAGAGCCTCCAGAGCCACATGGGGAGACACGGCAGAGGCCGTGGTCACACGCCCAACCTGCTCCACTACGTACGTCCCCCAAAAGTAAGTTCAGAACTTTGAAATCCATCACGAATAGCTGTTTCTAATTCAGTAAAAAAATATGACAGTCAATTCGTGTAGGAAATGACTCTTGCTCTTTTAGGAATTTTGGAGTTCTTGTTTTATAGGGTCCTCAGTAATAATTCTTTCCGAGACCACTTATTGTGGTATTAAAGCTCTTGACACAATGAGGATGGGCACTCAAGCATCATCGTTACTCAACATCAACGCTATTTTATGACACACACATATTTCCGATTTACATTGAGCTTTCTAAGAAGTTGGTTCTTTCTTTTTTTCATAAAAATCAACGTGCCACAGACCTTCCCGTGGCAAATTATTTGTAACAGCAGGACGATCGTCTCTAATTCAGTAGTTCTTCCTTATCATGAAAGCCTTTTTCAAAGCTACTTCACATATAATTCTTGTGATCAACTGACTTGTGTCCTGGATTCACGTCCCCAGAGTGGATGTCTCGGGAGATGGGGGGGCCTCTGAGAAGGAGGCGAGGTCCAGGTCGAGCCCTGATCCCGCAGGACCAGTGTCTTTACGGGAAGAGATGTCAGGGCTCTGTCCCCACCTGGTGAGGACATGACAACACGGCTGTCTGTCAGCCGAAAGAGGCTCTGACCAGCACCGGACCCGTGCGGGGACCGACGGGGACATCCAGGCTGCGAAGCATGAGAACCTAAGTGTCTGCTGCTTACGCCCCTGAAGGTGGCACTTGGTTGTGCAGCCCCGGCTGACTGATACCACTATTATGGAATGGAATGTCATTTATGCTCCTGTTCCTTTTTCCTTAAGAAAACAGTGTGTATTAATCCATGGAGACTACACCTTCATGTCCTTAAGCAAATAATGGAAAGTTTAAAAAATGAATGACAAAACAGGCATATTATTTTAAGAAACAAGGTCCACACTACGTTACGTATTAATAACTTTTCAGCTGTGAGTTTATTCATGGTTTTGTTAAGGACGGGAGGAGAGGACAGTGGAGACAGTGGGGTGTTACAGAGCCTCCCGCAGGCTCTCGAGCAGAGTCCTCCTTCTCTGGTGCACGCAGACACCCTCGACCACTTGTCGGCCCCCAACCCTCGACCTCGCATCCGCCCCCGACCCTCGACCTCGTGTCCACCCCTGTGGCCCCCTGGACCTCACGTCTGCCCCGGGGTCCCCCAGACCTCACGTCCACCCCCGACCCTGACCTCACATCCACCCCTGGGCCCCCCCACGACCTCATGTCCACTCCGCCGCCAGCCTCACCTCGCATCCGCCCCCTGCCCCCCACACCTCACATCTGCGCCCCCCGACCTCCGACCTCACCCCCCCAACCCTGTCATCACTGCCTGCATCTGAGCACAAGGCTCACTGACAGACAAGCGTCACCGTCCCTACCTCCTGCTCAGAGATTTGTCTGGGGGGAAACAAGGCACAAAACCTCTGGTTCCTGATCTATTTGCAAAGACGCTGACCTCGTTTGCAGTACAGCGTGGAGACGTTCACAGTTACGGGCGCCTGCAAAAGCCGTGGATGCCATAGTGAGAACGAATCCCAAACACTGACCCCGGAACTGTCCCTTCAAAGGAACCTGGATTTGACTGGATTATTCTGTGGAGCCATTTATGCCAAAGAGCTTGGTTGAGAACAACAGACCGATCACCTGAAAATTAGTGAAGTTTGACAGCTGGGTGTGGTCAGGGAAAGAGAGAAACGCCTGTCATCTCAGGGTGACCGAGAGCACGGCCCAGCGGCTTGTCCCTGAGCGCGGCAGACCGGCATGGACAGACGCACACACAAGTAACAGTGACAAGCCCTGGGTGGGGGTGGGGACCCAGGGTGCTGGACATGGGATGCCGTGACCAGTGCATGTGGCTGGAGGTCACCTCGCACAGGAAGGTGTGCAAACAGCCATCACAGGGACATTCCAGGGACTAAGGAATCCATGTCTGAAGAAGCCCAGGCAACAGCGACCCCCCATGAAGGGACAGACCATGCGGGCAGAACCAGTGGGTCCACCAGAGGTAACGAGTGTAAGAACCGCGATGGAAGATTTACTGGATAGGCTGGAGTGGGTTCGTCCTGACAGAAGGATTAGTGAGCCAGGCAGGTTGGTGGGGTCTGTGCAGCCCACAGAACAGGCAGAAGAAAGATGGAAGAACCCCGTTGGGGGCTCTGAGAAGCAGGAGACATCGCTGGGGGCACCAGCAGGAGCAGAGACCGAGGGCAGACCAAATGTCCCGATGAGCAGTGGCCGGGGCCTTCCCGAGGGTTCTGAGAATCGCTGGTTTGCACACCGGGGCAGGTCTGGTGATCCAAAGAGGATCCACACTCACATCCACAAACAGACGCCTCAGGTCAACATGCTGAGAATCAAAGACAGGAGACATGTCTCAAAGCGGCAAGAGAAAAACAACTTGTCACTTACAAGGGAGCCACAAACCTCCAGCCGACCTCCTGCAGAGGCAGCGGTGTCCGGAGGGCAGGAGGAGGATGGCACATACCCAGCGCTCAATGCACGAGCAGGTCTACCAAGCACCGAGCTGCCACACCACGGCCCCCTGTCCAGCATGAAGATGAAATAAGGAAACAGAGTCTGGGGCTCCTGAAACCCTCTTCGGGGTAGGGATGGAGATCGGGAGCTGAGGAAGGTCCTGTCTGGAAAGTGAGCGCCCAGGAAAGCACGCACCAGGACGGCGACAACGTAATTACAAAGGACAGGATACACCCATTTCCTCTTACTGTAAATAACATAAAAATCCATTGTACAGCGCAGTATGTCTATGACGTGTTGCTGGACCCACGCGATGGGAGACACGGACATAATCCAGGCTCGTGAGCATGAGACACGTCATGTACTTGCTAGTAACAAGCCAGAGGATGTGTGATGCGCTAAGGAATTGGTAACAAGGGGTGAATTAGCAATTAGCTAAATAACTTTCATATGTGATGTGTACACACAGAGTGTTCGTTGCCCTAGGACTCACCATGTGCACCTTCACTGATCACAGTCTGCTTCCGCCGCGTCCTGTTTAACCCCGGAAACACACGGGAGAACCATGCGGCTTTCTCCGCCCTTCCTCGTGGCCAGGACCCCGGGGAGCATCCTCAGTCTGACAAAGCCTTCCACAAAGCCCATGCGCAGAGCTGGTCCGGCTACGGAAAGCCGTGCATTCTGAGTCCGTGTTTTAGGCACTGAGGCATGCTGACCCCTAACCTCTGAGGTCTGTCCTCTTTGTCCTCGTGATGGGCTTCAAAATGCCAACCGTGCCACAGCACACCAGCGCGGGAGAAGCAAGTAAGGAGCCATCGGGAAGTCTACTGCAAACCCAGTCACTGTGCAAACATCATCACTCAGAACACTTACTTGTGGAACAAACGACGCAGACTGAATGTTGCAGACAGAAACGGTGTGGACGTCAGTGCCGATAATACGTACCGGTCGTAATGTATGGAGAGGGAATTTACACTTGGGCTTACTGCTACAAAAGCACTATTAACTAGAGGCAATTATATGAATTTTCAGGCATGCGTGAGTAACAGATTTCCACGCATTTCTTCCAGACTGACTCTGAGGATTTACTTTCTCAGCATTTCATGGGCAGCGTGTTTGGGCTCGTCAACGTATCCCTCCCACGGCGCCCAGGAGGAAGCTGACCACGTGGCTCTGGAGTCAGAGCATCTGCTCGGCCTTTGCGGGATTTTGTCATCGTCAGAGCTAAAAATCACAGATCCCCACCGCTTGGGCTCAGCGTGCTCTGTGATCGTCCTGCATCAGGTTTTAGGAATCAGCAGGAAAAGCGTCCCCGGGGAGAAACCAAGCCATGGCCAGACAGCGTTATCAATGAGGAGGTCGAGAGCCAGCAATGCCAAGGCTCCTAGAAAGATACATCGCCATCTCTCCCCGCACCTGGGCAGGAACCTGGGTGGGGGGGCAGCACACATGCACCCGCGTCCTTTGTGTAACTCGAGGCCCCCACACTTTGGAGCTGGGAGCAGTGCATGTGTTTATTTTGCTCATGACGGAGAGTTACTGCCAAATGAGAAGAAAATGTGTGCACGTCTCAGACTTAGTAAAATCCTCAAATTTGCTTTCACATTGTATTTCAAGACTGTGTCTGTAGCGTGGGCATAATTTTTTCATGGAAGCCAGAGAAATATTTTCTTCCTACTCTCATCCTGCATGCAGCAGCATTTCTAAGTATTCCGTGTTAAATACTGACACAGACACAAAAATTTGAGTCTGGGCATCATTTTCCCTACATCGCTTTGTTCATGGTAAGTCACTGTTCCTGGAAAACTCAGGGCACAAATAAAGTGCTCACTTGAGCAGACCAAAGCTGAGCAGGTCCGGAAGAGAAAGCAAACTTCTCCCTTGTGGTACCTAAAGGAGCAACTTGGCATCCTCTTATGTCACCTTCTGCCACTTCCTGAGACCAGGCCTGTGTCCTCCCAGCCCCTGGTCCTGCAGTGGTGTGAGCAGCAGAGGGTCCCACACAGGCACGATGCACCTGATGGTTGGGCACCTGCAAGGGATCCCACGGAAGGAGGAACAGAGATAGAACAGCACCTCGAGGACCCGAGCAACACTTAGGATGTCTGCCTGCTTCCTGCCTGTGTCTCCTAGCAGACGCTCAGCTTCATGAGAACACAGGTCCCCGGGCTTTGTTTACCACCGCCAGCACCCCCAAGACTGCCTGCACGCGGTAGGGGTCGAGACTATGTGTTGCCTGAGAACATGCAGCGTGACGCGAGGTGCACCCAGCTGCAGAGCCCCCTGCTCCTCAATTCCAGCCAAGCTGCAGCTCCCACATGTGAAAACAGGCGTGCCGGCAGGCAGCGGGGCCACACTGTGCGGATCTGTTAGGCCAGGCCGGTGAGGAGCCGGCACTGCGTCTGGCAGACGGCAAGCACAGAAGGACTATAATTATCCTTGCTTCTGGGGAGAATCCACCAGTGGGGCACCGACACTGCATTGGGTGGTGTGTGCTTCTTTCAACACATCTATTCCCGGGGATGTTTGCTGCTTTCTAGGGGGAGGAGGACACCCCAGAGCATGAGCAGTTCACACTCGGTGTTCTATAACTAGAAGAGCAGTGGCAATAACAAGACCCGGAGGTTACCATTTATTCAAGGCTGGCTTCCTGCCAGGCACTGTGCTACGTGATTTACACTTTAATTTTAATGTATTTTTCCTCTCAGCAATCTTACAAAACAGGTGTTACTGTTTCTGTTTCCCAGAGTGGCATCGAGAGGCCATGTCCCCTGCCCAGGTGGGCAGCTAACAAGGTTGGAGACTCATTCAACCCCACCCAGCTCCCCGCAGATCCCATGCTCTGGTCAGCGAACCACTCGACCTACAAAAACAAAATTATTATCCACATTTTACTCCAAAAACCATGAGCAGCTGCATCATGGGCTTCTGGGTCTGGACCACCCAAAGTCATCACAACAGTGACCAACTGTCACCAAAATAGCCTGGCACCCACCCCACGGCCACCCACGTGAGCACAGCCCGCACAGAGTCCCTCTGAACGCGCAGCCCCAGCATGAGCCTGTCCTCTGTAAATGTCCCCTGAACCCTCCAGCTGCCAACACCAAAGATGCCACCCACTTCCTGTCTGTCTGTCCGCTGAATTCAATGTGCTAACTGCATAACCACACACCAGGTGCGCAAGCTGATCTTCCCTTTGTGTCCTCCTTCCATTTCAAAGAGTAAAACCTCACAATTAAAACAGAACACCTGGGTCACATAGCCTAGCACATGAATCAAGCAGTGAAAATCATCCAAGATATCACATGGAACGTGGATAGAAAGTTGCATTTTCTGACTGTAGACAGTGAAGCAATGAGCAGTGGGCACCTCACACCAGGGGCTCAGTGAGCTCTTGTGTCTTGTTTCTTCTACCCTAAAACAAGGTGGGAGGGGGCAGGACACAGGAGCAAGCCCAGGTATCGAGGTGCCACATGACAAATTTATGAGTCTGTTCAATTAAAAAATGGGCAGACCCGAATAGACATCTCTCCAAAGACATCCAGATGGCCAACAGACACATGAAAAGATGCTCAACATCTCTCATCATCCGGGAAATGCAAATTGAAACTATGATTATATATCACCTCACACCTGTCAGAATGGCTAAAATCAACAAGACAGGAAGTCACAGATGTTGGCGAGGATGCAGAGAAAGGGGAACCCTCCTACAATGTTGGTGGGAATGAAAACTGGTGCAGCCACTGTGGAAAAACAGTAGGGAGATTCTTCAAAAAAGTTAAAAATAGAGCTACTCTGTGACCAGCAATTGCACTACTAGGTATTTATCCAAAGAAGACAAAAACACTAATTTGAAGGGATACATGCACACCGATTTCACTGCAGCATTGTTCACATCTGCTGAGACATAAGAAGTGTCCAAAGGTAGATGAATGGATAAAGAAGATGCATTACATACACACAATGGACTACTACTCAGCCATAAAAGTAGTGAGAGCTTGCCATTTGTGATAACATAGAAAACCCTGAGAACATTACGTCCAGTGAAATCAGAGAAAGACAAACACTGTGTGATCTCACTTATTTGTGGAATCTAAAAAACAAAACAGAAACCGACTCATAGATACAGAAAACAATCTGGTGGTGGCTGGAGGGAGGGGGTGAGGGATGGCGAAGCAGGTGAAGAGACTAGGAGGTGGAAACTTCCAGCTGTGGGTAAGCAGGTGACAGGGACGAAGGTACACATACGGAGCCCAGTCAATGGCATGGTGGCAGATGGTAACCGGACTTGGGAGGACCATCCTGTAATGCATAAAAACATCAGATTGCTGCCATCTATGTCTGAAGGTAGAAGGATATTGTGCATCAGCCACACTTCAGTGGAAACAATCTTGCGGCTTTATGGCTAAAAAGGAAGCACTGAGGAAGCCTTCCTGAAATGTCAGCTTTGGCAGAAGACATGAGGCCAAAGGGTCCCGAGGGTGTTGGCAGATGCGGAGGTGCAAGCAGGCCTGGCAGGGAGTCCAGGACCTGTCTGTACCTGGGACGGCTCCACCAAGGATGACATGGAATAGGACTTGTGGGAAAAACAGGCAGCGTGAACATCGGTTGGACTATAGTCTTGTTCTCCCTGAAACCCTGGGCCCCATGTATTTATCCCCAATATGATCTCTGTCTCCCAGGAAGTCTAGACCAATGCACGTCAAAACAGTAGTACTGCGAAGCTCATGGCAAAACCATACGGCATTCACCTACTGTCCCCACACATTTGCATTTTCTGAGTTTCCCAGAATTAATATTTTCAGCTGCGTGTACCTATGGGTATATGCATGCATACCTCTGTCAGAGACACCCAACAGCGGCCAATCCTCACCCCTGTCAGATGCTCCATGGCCTTCCTAGTGGCCCCCCGTTCTCCAAATACTTATGACCCTCTCTCCCTTGAACACTGATATGTTACAGTTTTTGGAGGCTGAAACCTTAAATTTCTAATTTAACTGTTGTTCCATGGAGTATACACACTTGGGGTGTAGACAAGTGTTCCCCAGTGAGTGCATGACACTAAGTGGCATCAAGAAATGATTCCTGAGGGGTGCCTGGGTGGCTCAGTCGTTAAGCGTCTGCCTTCAGCTCAGGTCATGATCCCAGGTTCCTGGGATCGAGCCCTGCATGGGGCTCCCTGCTCGGCGGGAAGCCTGCTTCTCCCTCTCCCACTCCCCCTGCTTGTGTTCCCTCTCTCATTGTGTCTCTTTCTGTCAAATAAACAAATAAAATTAAAAAAAAAATGAAATGATTCCTGAGCAAAACTCCATCATGGAGATTCACTGCCTCAAGTCCTCAGGGTGGGGCAGGGAGGGGCTCGGGCTCCAGGCAGAGGTGCGGGACCCATGCTGTGGCCCTAGTGATGCCTCCTCAGCCCTGGCTGGCAATGTAGGCAGGAAGCTGAGGACACACAGGGACAGCTCGTGTCAGGGAGAAGGGGAGGCTGAACCCGTTTCCTGAAGGTAGCTCGGCAAGCCTACAGTAAACACGCCAGTGACAGGGATGTGCCACATTTAGTGGCCAGCACGGATGCAACTCCGCTCACCCTGAACGTGGTCATGCCGCAGGTGTGCCCGGCATGCATCGTGGGCTGCATCCCGAGGTGGAAAGAAAAACATTCCCAAGAGCAGCACGTTTCTCAAGACCACTGTACTCTCCACTCTGTCAGCACACTGCAGTGTTCTTTGCAGTAATTTCTTAGTCCACATGATGCTTAAGCTCTACCCCCAAAGAGCCTTTGTCAACGATTTCTGGCTAATAGTACATTATTGATTTTATGGAAGCACAAAAAAGAGTAAAGAGGAATCTCAAGAGAGTGTAAAACAGAAGAATATAGCACTTTGTACCCATCTCTGCTTCAGTTCTAACACAGGCCAATGACGGGTAATGACTTCTTACATCCTTTCCACAAAAGTGCTGGGTTCTCTTCATAACCCCATGTAAATCTTTAAACAACTAACAAATTTTAGAGAAGAAAAAAGAAACCACAACAATGACATAACTCAGGATAAAAACAGCCACCTGATGCTTATTGATTGTGACTTTGTAATAATGTGCAAAATACTGCATGTATTGCTCTGGTTCTAGTCTTCGCTCCACTCCCTGCAGAAGGTCCTGATACAGTCACCGATAGAGACGAGGATGTGGGCGCTCACAGAGATCAATCAATGCGCCCAAGGTCACAAGAAACTGGAAAGGTGCATGCACACAAGTGCACACACACACACGGGCACACACACAGGAGCCCACGCACGCACGTAGGAGCCCATGCACACACACAGGTACACACACGCACACACATGCACACAGGCATGCACACAGGAGCCCACACATGCACACAGGCATGCACATGCACACACATGCACACACAGGAGCCCACACACGTACACAGGCATGCACATGCACACACACGCACACACACAGGAGCCCA
>NC_058412.1:705864-709593 GCF_002201575.2 Neomonachus schauinslandi | reverse complement strand
GCCCATGCACGCACACAGGCATGCACATGCACACACACGCACACACAGAGGAGCCCACGCACGCACACAGGCATGCACATGCAAATACACACACACAGGAGCCCACACACGCAACAGGAGCCCCCCCCCACACACACAGGTGCACACAGGTGCACACACACAGGAGACCATGCACGCACACAGGTGTGCACACGGAGATACACACACATAGGCACACACACAGGAGTCCACGCACGCACACAGGCATGCACACACACACACACACAGGAAAGCAAACAGGAACCCATGCATGCACACAGGCATGCACATGCACACACGCACATAGGAGCCCATGCACGCACACAAGTGTGCACCCGCAAATACACATGCACACACGCAGGAGCCCACACATGCACACAGGCACGTGCACACACATGCACACAGGTGCACACATGCACACACACACGCACACAGGAGCCCACACACATGCATGCAGGAGTCCACGCATGCACACAGTTGCACACAGGCACACACACACGCACACACACACGAGCAGACGCACACAGGACCCAGTCTCTGCTTCTCCAGCCTCAGTTCTCATGACAGTGGCCCAAGGTGTGAGTAGTGTCGGGTTATGTTTGTTACCATCATGCAGCCATCTGGTTTGCACATATATGTGTTTGGTTTTCAGCATCACCGACTCACCGGGCGGTCCCGGGTGCCAGGCATGTGAATGAGCACCACATGTGTTCCCCCCTGGGATGCAGACGCCACCTCAGGCCTGGTGCTGGTTGGAGCAGCTACAAAGTTCCAGGCCAGGCAGGCTTCTGTCCGAGGGGTTCTTCCCTTCCCGAGCAGAGATGAGTAAAGCCCTGCCAGCACCACCTGAGGACCCCACTGTAGCCTCTCCACAAACTGGCAGATGTGATGCTTCAGAAAGCAGGTCAGGACACCTCTGACCTTGGGTCTCGGGGAGAAGTTGTGCTTTGGAGAGGTTGGGTCTCTGGATGAGAGTGGGGTGAGCATCCAGCGGGCAGGAGGCAGCCCACAGGGTCTGCGGAGGCACAGGGTCAGGCCTGCCCACCAGGTGGAGGTGGGAATGGAAACCCAGCTGAACCTAAGTCACTGGGTTTGGTCTCAAAAGTAATTAGAAAGCTGGTCCAATTTGTCCTGCGGCCCCAGCCCCAGGGTCAGGGCCCACGGCAGGAGATGACTGTGGGAGGCCTGCCCACCAGAGCTGCTCAGAAGCCTGTGGACCCTCCGCCCACACCCCTGCAGCCAGGGCCCATGCAAGCTGCTCTGGGCACTGGGTGGGAATTGGGTCATTCGGGGCATGGCTCCATTCCTGCCGGTGAAGGTCCTGTCCCTCCAGTTCCCATGTTTCCCTGTAAGGATGGGATGCTGAGGACAGAGGCATGAAGACAGCCTGCAGCTAGAGGGGCAGGCCGGGGGCTCTGGCTGACGGACCAGCACCGTGGCAGGAGGGCCAGGATGAGGCACCAGCCACCGGAAGGGCCGGAAAAGCAGGCATGCAGGTCTCCAAAGACCCCTTCCTTCTGACTTTAAAACCCGTCCTGTTTGTTTTCATCCCAAACTCTAGGAGAGGGGAGCCTGCAGGATGTGTCCTGCATGGAGAACAAGGCCTGATGTTGAGGACGTGAGGCTGCACGGTGTCGCCTGCACACAGGGTGCTAAACCCTGGGGGCACCACCACTGGGCCTCAGAGGCAGCAAGGACAGACACCATTTTGAGGAACTGCCATCTGATATGCGGACACAGAGACAGGAGTGCTTCTGAGTCGGCAGGCACAGTGGAGGGGAGAGGCGCCCCCAGGATCAGTGTGACGGTGTCCCCAAAAGGAGCCGCAGGAAGGTGCGAGTGCCGGCCACTGGCACTGTTTACATCAGTTATTGCTCAGAGTGGTTCTGAATTTCCAGGATGCCCAGTGCAGGCGGCTGTCCAGCCTCATGGTCCGTGCTTTGGAAAAGTGTATAGAGAAAGCACACAGACTCATTTTAAGAGATGAAGCCAGTAATTATAGACCAAGAACACATGATGAAGATTTACAGAGTTCCCCTCTCTGTGCAGGCTCCTCGTTTCTGTGTTGAGTAAGCATGGGCTCCGAGGCAGGCTTTTGTCCCCCCAGGCTGGTCAGTGACCTCTGGAATTACCCGGCTGAAGCCCTGGCCTGCTGCAGTGTCAAGATCCCTGCTCTCTGGTGGCTGGGCTTAAGTGGCTGGCCCAGAAGCATGGCTTTGCACAAGTGGCCTCCCAGACCTCCATGTACCTGGATGCGCTCCACGTCTGTAGGAACGTTTCTAGAATGGCATCATTCTCTTTCAACAAACATGAGCACCCAACCTTCTCTCCCCAAAGTGAAATTTCCAGAAAGTTCAGAGCCAGAGTGTTGAGAAAGACAGCAGCAGCCTGACGTGTGGGGGCTGCCAGTCTGTGGGGGCCGGGGCTCCCTGCGGGCCACACGGGGGCAGGCAGGGCAAGGGCTCTTCATGATCACACCTGAGCAGAGACGACAAAGACCGCACACTTACACACCTCACTGCCGACGATGCTTCTCCTGCCACACGTCTGGCCCATCCTTCCACTGTCCACCACCATCCTCCTGGACAAACACGAAGCCTAACGACGACCACAGGAGCCCACCCTCCGAGCACCCATGCAGACCAGACCCTGAGTTCCTGACCGTCCCTCTTGCCGCCAACTCCACCCACATCCTGTACAAGCCGCTCCCTTACTGAGATGCCTGCCCACCCCGGACACAGTCTCCCCAACTCTGCCCAACCACAGCTCAGGCACCACGAGCTTGCGCCTTTAGGGTTCTCAACCACAGAAAATTACCACAGACAAGTCCTTTTCTGGTATGAATATTTAAACATGACCATCCTTTGCAAAATAAGTCAGAGTCTTTAGCGGGGTAATTTTGACAGGTAGTATCACTTTTCAAAATGTTGGTATCTACAATGTGTCAGCTCCAGCAGGACCATGGTGAAGCCCATCTGGCCCCTGATGGGCTCTTTCTTCTAAAATAAGGTCATCTCCTACAAAGAACAATGGAATCTTGCTGTACGAGGTAAGACATCACTTCACTGTTTTCTTTTCTTTTTTTTTTTTTTAAGATTTTATTTGAGAGAGAGAGCATGTGAGAGAATGCAAGAGAATGCAGGGGGAGGGACAAAGGCAGAGAGAATCTCCAGCAGATTCCCTGCTGAGTGTGGAGCCCCACACGGGGCTCAATCCCACGACCCTGAGATCATGACCTGAGCTGAAATCAAGAGTTGAACGCTTAACCTACTGAGCCACCCAGGCGTCCCTTCACTGTTATTTTCAAAAACTCGACAGAAGTGGGACAGAAAACCCAAAGTTGTAGTTTTGTTCCTTTCCTCCCTCCTCCTGCCCCTCCTCCCTTGTTTCCGTGTTTCAGAAAGATAAACAAGATCAACAACTCTTTACTCTTTTAGAGGCCAACATCCAACGAGGGGTATGGAAAAGGCTGGTCTGAGTGGGACCCCAGGAAGTCGCATCCTGGAAGAGCCCCCCTGCAGACTGAGCCAGAGTGGGACCCCAGGAAGCTGCACCCTGGGAGAGCCCCCCCTGCAGACTGAACCACAGCAGGACCCCAGGAAGCCATGCCCTGGGAGAGCCCCCCTGCACACTGAGCCAGAGTGGGACCCCAGGAAGCCGCACGCTGGGAGAGCCCCCCACTGCACACTGAGCCAGAGTGGGACCCCAGGA
>NC_058412.1:668109-705854 GCF_002201575.2 Neomonachus schauinslandi | reverse complement strand
CCCACTGCACACTGAGCCAGAGTGGGACCCCAGGAAGCCATGCCCTGGGAGAGCCCCCTGCAGACTGAGCCAGAGTAGGACCCCAGGAAGCCAAGCCTTGGGAGAGCCCCCTCGTGCAGACTGAGCCAGAGTGGGACCCCAGGAAGCCATGCCCTGGGAGAGCCCAGCCATGCAGACTGAGCGCGGGACACAGACTTGGATTGTCTGATGCTCTTCTTCAGTGATAATCACTCAAATTGTGAATTTCTTCCTTCAGGTAGGCATTCGTATTCCAAAAAATTAGGAACTGCTGTAACCCTACATTAGGTATACTTCAAAGCTTCTTTAAACCTACAACTTTATTTTATGTTACCTGCACAAAATCTCAGGAAGCAGTGAAGTGTTAACATTTTCTCCTGCCGAACCTGTTCAAACAGACAAGGACAAGATCAGAAACAGCCTTGCTGGGTGAAGTTGCGGAGCTCTGGAAAGGCACAGGCAAAGGGCACTATCTTGATTCCAGACCCAGGGCTCTTTCCCATGCACAGTGTTCCTCCCCGGCGGTCAGATGGCTTCTCCTCGTCCTGGAGAGCCCGTGCTCTACGGTGCCTCATCCACAGTGATCTCAGGAAGCTTCCTCACACTGGGATGATTTTGGACATTTTGCAAGCATGCGGTTTCTCTTGTTCTCTTCATTTTCTCTCTACACCCCCCCACCACACACATACCTCAAGTCTGGGTGCTGGGAACCCAAACCAGCATCCTTCCCAAGGTACTGGGTGAAAGCACAACCAAGCCAATGGCATGTTTAGAGGATACACACCTAAGACGTATCCGGACATGTGCATGCTGCCAGGGTGACAGGCTGGTGGGGCAGCCGCTGCAGGCAGATTCTAGCAGCACCCAAGGGTCACACAGCTTCCTCAGACACAGATCGAGGTGCCGCTGGAAGGGGTCTGAAATCAGTGGGCCCAACCGATCCCTTCACACTGGGGTCTGGAGGTCAGCGACCAGAAGTCAGGGTTCCACGCACTGAAAACTTGGTGCTGCCTGGCAGGTGCGGGGACACATGGCACAGAACGTGGGTGGGCTTCAGCAGTGACAGTGGCCCTGGGGTCCTACAAACTCAACAACTGAATTCTGCCAACCATCCGAACAAGGCTTGAAGAGGCTCCCAACCGCAGAAGAGAGCAGCCGGCCTCTAGCTGGATTTCAGCCCAGTGAGGCCGGACAGAGCATGTGCAGCCAGCCCTTCTGCCAGGCGCCAGCATGTGAGAGCCCTGACAGAACAGGACTCGTGCTGGTGGGTGCACTCACTGGTCACGGGAGAGCAGACAGTGACTCAAAGTCCTCTTCATAACCATCAGCCCACCAGCGGCCATGTTCTTCTCCACGTGATGTTCGGGAAATGTGTCAACAACTAACGCAGCGGCCAAACCACATGATTCTTTGTGAGACTCTGAACCATGCTTTATTGTGCAGCCCACGATTCAGTCTTCACCGATGGGGACAATAACCCATGACTCAGTATTCACTAATGGGGATGATAACCCACGATTCAGTCCTCACCAATGGGGACGATAACCCACAATTCAGTCTTCACCAATGGGGACAATAACCCACGATTCGGTCTTCACCAACTGGGATGATAACCAATGATTCAGTCTTCACCAATGGGGATGATAACCAACGATTCAGTCTTCACTAATGGGGACAATAACCCACAATTCAGTCTTCACTAATGGGTACAATAACCCATGATTCAGTCTTCACAAATGGGGACAATAACCCACAATTCGGTCTTCACCAATGGGGATGATAACCAATGATTCAGTCTTCACCAATGGGGACGATAACCCACGATTCAGTCTTCACCAGTGGGGACAATAACCCACGATTCAGTCTTCACTAACGGGGACGATAACCCACAATTCAGTCTTCACCAATGGGGACGATAATCTACCTATGAGCACGGCTCCCGCTTGGCCTCTGACCCACGCTGCCGCCACTGCCCCGACCGTAAGCAGAGCAGAGCTTCCAGAGGAGCCGTCCTGCAGGCTGTGGGGGCCACAGGGAATGAAAGCAGTCTCCCTGTGACAGCTGGTGTTTTATCCTCAAATACTTCAAATGACTTAGGTTTACATTGGCATCTACTCATTAAAGAATCTTCCAAAAAAATTTCAGGAAATTCAGGAACCTCAACCATTACTGAGCCAATTACTTTGGGGAAATCCTGGAGGAAGAGATCCCAGGGGTTTCCCACCAAAGATGGCAGCAGGGCCCCCGGCCACGGACTTCCTACCTCCTCACCCTGTGTTTCTGATCCGCTCTGAGACACGTCCTGAACACCCTTTCCAGGCTACCTTTGTTCAAGATTTAAAAAACTGTTCAACTTGAAATTATTTTTTATAGGAAGAATACAGTTTGATTTAGAATTGGTGTTTTCTGAACATGTTCCTTATACTCCCCACTTTCTCCTTTGAGAGAAAATACAGCAGAGCTGTTGGATTCTGTCTGTTTGGGTCAAAATGGGACCAGAGGGTCTTCCAGGGAAGGCGGGCCTCGTGGCTCCTCTCAGCCCCCAAATGCAAGTGTTAATGCCAGCAGTGTCAGGACAAACAGGTTTTATCAAATGCAGTTTGAGTCCCGATTCAATATTTTGCTATTTTGCACCTTCTTGCCCATATTAACACCTTGCTTAAAATCATGAAGATGTCAGCAGAGCTAAAAGACCCAGAGCCTTCATAAAACAACATGCTCTTGTCTCATGAGGCATCCCAGGGCTTCCAGTGTGCTGGCGGGCTCAGCAGCATTCCCACCGAACAGGGCGGAGTGGCAGGCCCTGGCCACATGCCATCCTGTAGGCACATCGTGCTCATCCCCATGGGCGCCGGCCCGTGGCCTGACGGGCGGGCTCTTTGTTGCCAAGAAGGAGACCCATCTCAGCACCTCAGGCAGCACCTGGCTGGTAAGACACGGGCAGGTATCGTCGCTGGCGACGTCACCCTGTGCTCTGTGAAGGGGCATTTTGTTGCACACCCTGCGGACGTCACTGGGGGCACCGCCTGTGAGAAACAAGCGCGCTGACCCTCCGACCAGAAGCTGGTCCGCGTCTTCCCTTCCTTGAGAGAGACAGCAGAGTGGCCGGCCAGCATGTGCTTGGTGACATTCAGCGGCCCTAATTTTCCAAGAGCCCTTTATTCAAAGACAGGGGTGGGCAGAGATCAAAGAGCATGAGCCCCAGTCCCTACTCACCTCCTAAATAAGCCAGCTCCAACCAAGAAACAGGTTGTAAGAAAACCACACACAGGCACATTTTACCAGGGATCTGTGGCCATAAGAACACTGGCTGCTTCTGTTACTATTAACTCTACACATGGGGCCTACCCGTCGATCTATCTCTACCCACCTACCTACTTCTGTGTCTCTCTTTCTACCTACCTACCTACCTACTTACCTATCAACCTATTGATCATCTATCTGTCATCCATCTACCCACATTTCCATCTGTCTCTTCCCACCTTTTGACTTTTCACGGCTATTGACCTTTTCCAAAGATGGCCACACATGTAAAACTCAAACTTAGAGGTGCCGTTCGTGCTATGGTGTCATAAGCACCCCGTCACGGGTGTGCACGTTCACTGTAAGAGGCTGTGCAGCTAATGCCAGTTAATACTGGCATTATACTGGCATTATAATTATAGCCATTCATCAAAAGCATTATTAGACAGACTTTCCTTTCACGGAAGGAAGAGACCCCAGGCCTCTCCCCTCCCCGACCCTACACATGAGCACACACAGGCACACATCTAGAGCAGGTGCACACACAGGCGCACACACGCGGGGGCACATTCTGGCAGGCGCACACACATGCGGGCATGCACGCACTAGATCAAAGATAATGCTCGATTTCAAAACAGTAAATTCTTCCCTTGCTGACAGATGCATGGCTCACACAGTTCTCTGCACGCCTGTCTTACAACTGGAAGTAACTGCACCATCTACTTACTCGCTGGCCTTTGCATGGTACCCTGGCAGCCACAGATGACACGCTTTGGATCTCTGAAGCTGATTAATTAACCACACTCAAAAACTAGCAAGCGTCATGTAACATGGATGTTGGTCTAGCCTCTCATTTTATTAATGACGACAATGAGGCCCACAGAGTTTAAATGACTTTTCTGAAACCGCTTGCACCTCGGACAAGAACGCAATCTTGTTTCCAGTCTAATTCTGTGAACGTTTATAAGTGAATATACAATTTCTTCTAATCACTATGTTTCAAAAGGACTAACGAGAGTCACGTTGCCACTGGACAGAACGCTTGCTAATAATTAACCCACTGCTGCTCCCATCACTGTTTCCTTCTGATGCCCGACTTACATCGTATTCATCAATCTACCCAAAGACAACCGCGCTCAGATACTCTGGAGCACCCCGTGACTAAGAACTGGTTCGTGAATGGGGTTCATGAGCTTTTGCCCTTTTAGACAGTGGTCACACACCTTAATTTCTCCGCTCCAGCCTTGTACCTTGAGATTCGAGCCATAGACAGCGGAACTGACAGGGTGTCTAGCCAGCGCTTCTCATATTTTGGTTCGTTAGCTACGGGCGAGGAAGGTGATGATGGAGCCTGTACAAAATAAAGGAGAGCCAACAGTCACAGAGTCAGTGAGAAGGCACTGAGTACAGGGCAGGACCAACACCGTGCCCCGTCCAATTCACATCAGATACATTTCAACTGTTAAGAAAGCATGTTAATAATTTCCTCAAAGACCTAGAAAGAAATAAGTGCACTTCTATGTGAATTTAAACTATTTCTTTTTTTTAACAAAATATGGCACAAAAGAGAGGAAGGTCAAAGGGGAAGCGATGGGGAGAGAGGTGCTGAGTCCAGGAAGCCGGAGGGGCTACCACAACTTCCAATGTCAAAGCAGAGTGACTCTGGGTCCAAGAGACAGTATCTACTAGTACTGGTCACATTCACAATGTCCAGGTCACAAGGCCACACTGTCTGGTGGGTGCGGGCACAGTGTGAGGCTGGTGGGCACGGAGAGCAGGCCACTCCTGTGCAGAGCCTGCAGACAACAGGAAGGGGCATGGAAAGTGCGGAACCCATGCACACAGGTTTGTGACCCGACCCCATGTGGCGGGTGTCCACCAGCAGCAGACTCAGCAGAGGGCTCTAGGCAAGAGGACCCCCGAAGTTCCTGTCTGGGTTCTGGGGGTGGGGAGAGGGCGACAGCCACCTGATCCATTTCACTGTGGAGCCCACGGCGAGGACGAAGAAAGCCCTAGGCAGGGGTGAGGGCATCGGCCAGGTCATGGCAGCGCCTGACTCAGCACCACTGGCTCCAAATGTCCAGTTTCAGGTAAGAAGCAGACATCAGGTCTCCACGAGGCTCCTTTATAGAATCAGTGGGCTTTTCTGGGGTGTCCCAATGCCCTCTCCTAGACCAGGGCAGGGGCCCCAGCAGAGAAGGGGCGCGCCAGGGAGTCCCCCATGACACTGTGCCTTGCTCTCCACTCCCGATGTCCAGCTCCTCGCCCTCTTGCTGAGAGAGATGTCTCAGCACAAGTGTCAAGGTCCCAGCCCTGCAGGGAAGCCTGCACCTGCCCTCCTACGAGAACAACATGCAGAGTGAGTCCACGTGGACCTTCTGGAGCCTCATCTCCTCAGGAAGCTCAAGTGCCCAGTGTAAGCTTCACACTTGGGAGCGAATGCCCACCTGAGGGAAGTGCCTCCTGCAGAGAGCAGAAGTTCTCAATTCTAATTTCTGCCCCCAATTTAGTATCAGCTTAGTAGCTTGCAGAAGCAACGAGGCATGTTTCCACCCGCTGAACTGAGCGCCGTGGGCTGTACCTGTCAGCGCTCTGCGACCTACACAGGTAAGGCAGGGGTTACAGGCCAGCTGCCACCTGCCACGGGCGACGCTGACTTCAGAGCAGGGAGACACGAAACATGCCCTCTTCCATTTGATTCCCTGAAGAAAAGGCCGCTCTGAAACTTTGATGTGTGACTGACCAAGTCCCAGGACCCTCCCCGTGAGCGGCCTCAGTGACTGTGAGACAGACTCTGAGCTAAGGTGGCACCGCAGAGGTGTGTGGCCAAGGCGTGGGGCCGGGGGAGGTGACACTGCGTCAGGGCTGGGGCCGTGGGGCGGGGCACATCCCCGCTGTACGGAGTCCCCGCGGTGACGCCCTCACAGACCTCTCTTCTGTTTCCCCAAAATGCCACGAAGGGGACGTTTAAGAAACTCAAAGAAAACTAAGTACTTATTATACAAGATTTATAAAATTGGGGGAAATGAATAAAAGTAGATGAAAGAAGATACCTTCAAATATCTCACTCGCCACACACAGGCACAGTGCATGTCAGTCTTTCTGTTCTCTGCACACACGTACACACGAGTGTGACAAACAGCGCCTCAGGCTACATTCTCTGAGTACGGCAGAGATAGGACTGCACCCCAAATGCTCGGGAAATACAAAATTCAAAAAGAGAAAAAAATCGGTCCAAACTTCATCATTCATTTTGTATATTTCCTGATGATCTTTTCCCTATTCTCTCTTTAAAATCTAGTTGGGGTCCTACTGCCGATAATCATCATCAAAGATCAGAAAAGAATGTTTACTGGTCACAGTTGATACAAAGGGACTTGAAGGCAGACATCTGCGCCCAGAGGCAGAGCACTTTCCGGTAATAGAAACTCTGCTTCTGGAAAGTGACTAAGATTTGTTCTATTTATTCTTTGTGTGGGGAGAACTCTCTCTTGCTCAGTAACTCCCCTGGAATGATGTTTATATCTGAATGTCACTTAGCAATTATTAGCATTTGCTGGAAGAGAACACAGTGTCCCCACGCTTTACAGGATTACCTAACACGACTGAGGCTCCATCCGAAAAGCAGAGTAAAGCCTGGCCCGAGAAGCTGGTGGCCCCGTGGGAACGAGTGGCAGCCGCGAGGGAATAAAGGACAATTCTGCAGGAATGAGCATCAGCGGAGGCTGCGGCCTGACAGCGGCATCCATAATTCCCCCAAGTGCAGAGGCCGGAGCTGAGAATGAGGGAAGGCGGGCCTCCCGTGCGCTCCTGAGCCAAAAACACCAATGCCACGTCCTCACCTCTGCTGGACACCTGAATATGTCAAGTCATTTTTTAAGAAAAAATATTATTTTAATACTTTATGCTTAAATAGATTTGAAAGCAACTTTTTAGGTATTGCTGTCGTATTTCTACTTTGGATGATTGTGGATTTTGCAATTCATCCTTTAATTTTTAACTGAAATACATTGAGGCATAAATTTCCTACATGTACTGATAGACGCACAGTTTGATGAGTTTTGACATTTAGATACACCCCAAGCCTCCAGAACCTAATTCCCTATGCCCATTTGCAGACAATTCTGCCCTCCAGCTGAGGCAGTCGCCAATCTGATTTCTGTCAGATCAGGTACTGTATAGTTCGGACTCTTTCAGAACTTCTATAAATAGAACCATGCGGGAAATATTTGCATTCAGCTCCATCCAGCAGGAAGTCTGTGAGATGTATCTGCAGATCATCCATCTTCCATCAGGGAGCAGTATTCTGTTGTTTGCATTCACCTGCTGAAGGGTCTGGGTTGCCTCCAGTTTGAGGATATTATAAACACATTCCTTGTGCTGTCAGTTAAGTTTGGGGTTTGACTACTGGGCCAGGCTTGCATTGCTAGGATACCTGACCTGCTCAGGACGATTTATCCTTTTGACTTTTTCATATGTTGTTGACCATTTTTGTACCTACATTGATGAGGGTTGTTGTCTGTGATGTTCATTACTTACCATATCATTGAAAGGTTCTGGCATCAGTATTATCCTGGCCTCGTAGAATTAGTGGGATGTGGGTCATCTTCCTCTATCCTCTGAAAGACTTTGTGAAGGTCACATATTATTTCTTTGACAGAATTCACCAATTACAGAATTGTTGTGTTTATCATCCTAAACAGCCCATCATAACCCCGCATGTGATCTTGGTGAATGCTCCATGTTCATCCTATAGGGTTTGGGTGTAGTTCCATCTAAAATCAGGTAGGCTCCAGTTGATTTATAAGGTTGGCTGTGTCCTTTATGTCCTTACTGATGTTCTGTCTACATGTCCTATCAACTTCTGTACAGAGTATTAAAAGCTCCAAATATGATGATGGGTTTATTTCTCATTTCTGCCAGTTTTGAATTCATGTATTTGGAAGCTCTGTTATTATTAGGTGCATGTCATATTTAGGATTATAATGTTTTCCTGATGAGTTGATATTTTAACCATAATGAAACACTCCTCTTTGGTTTTGTACATTCTTGTCTTGAAGACTACTTTGTCAGACATTAACAAAGCCACCTTTTTATGGTTACTGTGTATAAGACATATATTCTCTATTCTTAATCCCCACATGTCTGTACTTTTATATTTAAATAATATTTTCAGTAGTAAGGGTCTTTCTAATTCGGTCTGATAATTTCTATGTTTTTTTTTTAAATTTTATTATGTTATGTTAGTCACCATACAATACATCATTAGTTTTTGATGTAGTGATCCACGATCCATTGTTTCCGTATAACACCCAGTGCTCCATGCAGTATGTGCCCTCCTTAATACCCATCACCGGGCTAACCAATCCCCCCTACCCCCTCCCCTTTAAAACCCTGTTTGTTTGTCAGGTCCATAGTCTCTCATGGTTCATCTCTCCCTCCAATTTCCCCCCCTTCATTTTTCCCTTCCTTCTCCTAATGTCCTCCATGCTATTCCTTATGTTCCACAAATAAGTGAAACCATATGATAATTGTCTTTCTCTGCTTGACTTATTTCACTTAGCATAATCTCCTCCAGTCCCATCCATGTTGATGTAAAAGTTGGGTATTCATCTTTTCTGATGGCTGAGTAATATTCCATTCTATATATGGACCACATCTTCTTTATCCATTCATCTGTTGAAGGGTATCTCGGCTCTTTCCACAGTTTGGCTATTGCGGACATTGCTGCTATGAACATTGGGGTGCATACGGCCCTTCTTTTCACTACATCTGTGTCTTTGGGGTAAATACCCAGTAGTGCAATTGCTGGGTCATAGGGTAGCTCTATTTTTAAATTTTTGAGGCACCTCCACCCTGTTTTCCAAAGTGGCTGTACCAACTTGCATTCCCACCAACAGTGTAAGAGGGTTCCCCTTTCTCCACAACCTCTCCAACACTTGTTGTTTCTTTCCCTGTCCACTTTTGCCATTCTAACTGGTGGTGGTATCTCAGTGTGTTTTTTTTTTTTTAAAGATTTTATTTATTTATTTGAGACAGAATGAGAGAGAGAGAGAGAGAGAGAGCACATGAGAGGGGGGAGGGCCAGAGGGAGAAGCAGGCTCCCCGCCGAGCAGAGAGCCCGATGCGGGACTCGATCCCGGGACTCCAGGATCATGACCCGAGCCGAAGGCAGTCGCCCAACCAACTGAGCCACCCAGGCGCCCCTCTCAGTGTGGTTTTGATTTGGATTTCCCTGATGGCTAATGATGATGAACATTTTTTCATGTGTCTGTTAGCCATTTGTATGTCTTCTTCAGAGAAGCTACTTTTCATATCTTCTGCCCACTTTTTCACTTGATTATTTGTTTTTTGGGTGTTGAGTTTGAGAAGTTCTTTATAGATTTTGGATACCAGCCCTTTATCTGTAGTGTCATTTGCAAATATCTTCTCCCATTCTGTGGGTTGCCTCTTTGTTTTGTTGACTGTTTCCTTTGTTGTGTAGAAGCTATTTATCTTGAGGAAGTCCCAAAAGTTCATTTTTGCTTTTGTTTCACTAGCTTTTGGAGATGTATCTTGAAAGAAGTTGCTGTGGGCGATGACAAAGAGGTTACTGCCTCCTCTAGGATTTTGATGGATTCCTGTCTCACATTGAGGTCTTTCATCCACTTTGAGTTTATCTTTGTGAATGGTGTTAGAGAATGGTCGAGTTTCATTCTTCTGCATGTGGCTGTCCAATTTTCCCAGCACCATTTATTGAAGAGACTGTCTTTTTTCCATTGCATGTTTTTTCCTGCTTTGTCAAAGATTATTTGACCACAGAGTTGAGGGTCCATATCTGGGTTCTCTATTCTGTTCCATTGGTCTATATGTCTGTTTTTGTGCCAGTACCATGCTGTCTTGGTGATCACTGCTTTGTAATATAGCTTGAAATCGGGCAACGTGATGCCCCCAGCTTTGTTTTTCTTTTTCAACATCTCCTTGGTGATTCGGGGTCTTTTCTGACTCCATACAAATTTTAGGATTGTCTGTTCCAGCACTTTGAAAAATGTCATTAGAATTTTGGTCGGAATGGCATTGAAGGTATAGATTGCTCTGGGTACCATAGACATTTTAACAATGTTTATTCTTCCTATCCATGAGCATGGAATATTTTTCCATCTTTTTGTGTCTTCTTCAATTTCTTTCATGAGTGTTTTGTAGTTCCTAGAGTATAGATCCTTTACCTCTTTGGTTAGGTTTATTCCGAGGTATCTTATGGTTTTTGGTGCTCTTGTAAATGGAATCGTTTCTTTAATTTCTCTTTCTACAGTTGCATTGTTAGTGTATAAGAAAGCAACTGATTTCTGTGCATTGATTTTGTATCCTGCCACATTACTGAATTGCTGGATGAGTTCTAGTAATTTGGGGGTGGAGTCTTTTGGGTTTTCCACATAAAGTATCATGTCGTCTGTGAAAAGAGAGAGTTTGACTTCTTCTTTGCCAATTTGAATACCTTTTATTTCTTTTTGTTGTCTGATTGCTGTTGCTAGGACTTCTAGTACTATGTTGAACAACAGTGGTGAGAGTGGGCACCCTTGACGTGTTCCTGATCTTAAGGGAAAGGCTCTCAGCTTTTCCCCATTGAGGATGATATTCGCTGTGGGTTTTTCATAGATGGATTTTATGAGCTTGAGGAATGTTCCCTCTATCCCTATACTCTGGAGAGTTTTAATCAGGAAAGGATGTTGTATTTTGTCAAATACTTTTTCTGCATCAATTGAAAGGACCATATGGTTCTTCTCCCTCCTCCTATTAATGTGTTTATCACATTGATTGATTTGCAAATGTTGAACCATCCCTGCATCCTAGGGCTAAATCCCACTTGGTCATGGTGGATGATCCTTTTAATGTATTATTGGATCCTATTAGCTAGGATTTTGTTGAGGATTTTGGAATCCATATTCATCAGAGATATCGGTCTGAAATTCTCCTTTTTGACGGGGTCTTTGCCTGGTTTGGGGATTAAGGTAATGCTGGCCTCATTGAATGAGTTTGGAAGTTTTCCTTCTGTTTCTATTTTTTGAAACAGCTTCAGTAGAATAGGTATTATTTCTTCTTTGAATGTTTGGTAGAATTCCCCAGGGAATCCATCAGGCCCTGGACTCTTGTTTTTTGGGAGGTTTTTGATCACTGCTTCAATCTCATTACTGGTTATTGGCCTATTCAGGTTGTCAATTTCTTCCTGTTTCAGTCTTGGCAGCTTATAGGTTTCCAGGAAGGCCTCCATTTCATCCAGATTGCTCAGTTTATTGGCATATAGTTGTTGATAATAATTTCTAATAATTGTTTCTATTTCTTTGGTGTTAGTCGTGATCTCTCCCCTTTCATTCATAATTTTATTAATTTGGGTCCTTTCTCTCTTCTTTTGGATAAGCCTGGCCAGTGGTTTATCAATCTTATTAATTCTTTCAAAGAACCAACTTCTAGTTTCATTGATCTGATCTACTGTTTCTGGTTTCTAATTCATTGATTTCTGCTCTAATTTTAATTATTTCTCTTCTAATGTGTGGTTTAGGTGTCGTTTGTTGATTTTTCTCTAGTTCTTTAAGGTGTAGAGTTAGTTGGTGAATTCGGGATTCTATTTCTTTGAGTGAGGCTTGGATGGCTATATATTTCCCCCTTCGGACTGCCTTTGCAGTATCCCATAGGTTTTGGACCGATGTGTTTTCGTTTTCATTGATTTCCATGAATTGTTTAAGTTCTTCTTTGATTTCTTGGTTGACCCAAACATTCTTGAGCAGAGTGGTCTTTAGCTTCCAAGTGTTTGAATTTCTGCCAAATTTTTTCTTGTGATTGAGTTCCAGTTTTAGAGCACTGTGGTCTGAGAATATGCAGGGAATAATCTCAATCTTTTGGTATTGGCTGAGACCTGATTTGTGACCCAGTATATGGTCTATTCTGGAGAAAGTTCCATGTGCGCTCGAGAAGAATGAGTATTCTGTTGTTTTAGGGTGGAATGTTCTGTAAATATCTATGGGGTCCGTCTGGTCCAATGTATCATTCAAAGCTCTTGTTTCCTTGTTGATTTTCCGCTTAGATGATCTGTCCATTGCTGAGAGTGGAGTATTGAAGTCTCCTACAATTAACGTATTGTTATCAATATGACTCTTTATTTTGGTTAACAGTTGGCTTATGTATATGGCTGCTCCCATGATGGGTGCATAAATATTTACAACTGTTAGATCTTGTTGGATAGACCCTTTAAGAATGATATAGTGTCCTTCTGTGTCTCTTATTACAGACTTTAGTTTAAAATCTAATTTGTCTGATATAAGAATTGCTACCCCAGCTTTCTTTTGAAGTCCGCTGGAATGGAAGATGGATCTCCATCCCTTCACTTTCAGTCTGGATGTCTCTTTAGGTTCAAAATGAGTCTCTTATAGACAGCATAAGGATGGGTCCTGTCTTTTTATCCAATCTGCAACCCTGTGCCGTTTTATGGAGCATTTAGGCCATTCACGTTGAGAGTGATTATTGAAAGATATGAATTAATTGTCATCATGTTGCCTGTGAAGACGTTGTTTTTATAGATTGTCCCTGTAAATTTCTGTTGTAGATCACTCTTGGGGTCTTTCTCCTTTTACAGAATCCCCCTTAGTATTTCTTGCAGGGCCGGCTTAGTGCTCACATATTCTTTCAACTTCTGCCAGTCGTGGAAGCTCTGCATCTCTCTATCCATTCTAAATGAAAGCGTTGCCGGATAAAGTATTCTTGGTTGCATGTTCTTCTCGTTTAGTACCCTGAATATGTCTTGCCAGGCCTTTCTGGCTTGCCAGGTCTCTGTGGATAGGTCTGACGTTATTCTGATGTTCCTCCCTCTGTACATAAGGAATCTCTTCCCCCTAACTGCCCTTAAGATGGTTTCCTTGGTTCTAAGATTTGCAAGTTTTACTATTACAGGCCGGGGTGTTGGCCTATTTTCCTTGATCTTAGGAGGGGTCCTCTCTGCCTCTAGGACTCGAATGTTTGTTTCATTCCCCAGATTAGGGAAGTTCTCAGCTACAATTTGCTCAAATACATCTTCTAGCCCTCTCTCTCTCTCCACTCCCTCCGGGATTCCAATTATTCTGACACTGGAATGCCTCATGGTGTCACTTATTTCTCTGGTTCTATTTTCATGGATTCTGAGTTGTTTTTCCCTGGCCTCCTCTTTTCCCTTTTTATCTATTATACTGTCTGCCAGATCGCTTATTCTCTCTTCTGTCTCAGTTACTCTAGCTGTTAGATTATCTAGATTGGATTGGATCTCATTGATAGCATTTTTAAGTTCTGCCAATTCACCTTTTATTTCTGCCCTTAGAGACTCTATGTTGCCATTAATTGATTTCTCCATTCTAGCCATTGTCTTCACAATTGCTAGCCTGAATTCCATCTCCGACATCTTGGTTATATCTGCATCCATTTGTAAATCTGCAGCATAAGTCATAATCTCTGAGTCTTTTCTGTTTTGGGGGCTCCTCCTCCTAGTCATTCTGTTGATGGGTGTTTGAGGGAATGTATAGAGTCCAAATTATTGACCAGAACCCAAGCAAGATGCACCTGTTTTCTTGGGACCTTAGGGTTGCTGGCCTCTTGTTTTCCCAGCCTGTCTTCTGGGGGAGGGGCCTGCCGCGCTGTTACTCAGGCAACCCTGTTTGGGCGGAGTTGCCCTGCACCCCTGGGGCGGGGGATGGGCTCAGGGGGAATCAGTCTTTGGGGCTTTTGTTCTCTGGCACCTTTCCCTGGGGGCTTTCCGCGTTTCTTCCGTGAGTCAGAGCAGAAGAGACTGCTTCCAACCCTCTGCCTCAGAGCACAGAGACCTCAGTCTATTCTTCAGTGAGCTCTCCAGGCCACACTGTCTCCGTTTCTGTCCGTGCTGCTATAAACTGCAGCGTCCTGGGTTGTGCGCCCCTCCGCAGCGCTCCCAGTCCTGCCGCCAGGTCGGGGCACGTCTTTGCCCTTTGTGCTTCTAAAACTGCCAGCCGCTCCCAGTTTGCGTGCGCGCGCGGCTCCACCGCTTGGGGTTCTGTCCCAGAGACTGCAGTTCGCGTATGCGCGACTCCGCCGCTCGGGAATTCCACCCCGGGGGTTGCAATTCACCGGCGGGACTCCGGCGCACCGGGTTTCCATCTCGGAGGCTGCAGTTCACGTGCGTGCGACCGTCGCTCCGGGTTTCTGTCCGGGTGGCTGCGGTTCGCGTGCGCACGACCCCACCGGTCTGGTTTTCCACCCCAGGGGCTGCCCTAAAGTCCTTTCCCGAAGCTACCGGTCTGTGAGTCAGTGCCCCGTCCGCAGTGTGCGAGGCTGTCACTCACCGGCGGTGTAGGATCCCCATGGCCAGGCACCTTCCCGCTGCCGTTTATCCTCCGATATCTGCCCGCAGGATCACGGCTCTCCGCTTCGTACCTCAAAACCAACCGCCTGCGATATTCTGTTTGTAGAGATCCAGATCTTCTTACATCTCAGGCTGGTTTCGTGGGTGCTCAGAGTGGTCTGGTAGATATCCAGCTCAATTCCGGGGACCAGTTGAAATAGGGTCGCCTACTCCTCCGCCATCTTTCCCCCCTCCCAATTTCTATGTTTTAATTGGAATGTTTGGTTCATTTACATTTAATGTAATTCTCATGTCCCTGGGTTTAATTACATATTGCTAATTTGTTATTTGTTCCTCTTGGATTTTTTTCTCCTTTGTTGATCATATTCTTCTTTGTGGGGGTTAATTTTTTTCATTATTTTTTCTCTCCTCATTGGCTATAGGAATCATAATACACATTCTGATTTTACCAGTGTTTACTCTGAGTCAATATACTGCATCACTTCAAACCTCATATCTGATACGTTTCCCTTCCCACAGCTCACTTCACAAGTGTAAGAATTTACCACAGATCAGCTCAGTGTGCCTGGTCCTTACCCTGTGTGCTGTTTTTTTTTTTTTAAAGATTGATTGACTGATTGATTTTAGAGAGAAAGCATGCACATGAGCAGAAGGAGCAGCAGAGGGAGAGGGAGAGAGAAAATCTTAAGCAGACTCCTAGCTGAGCATGGAACCTAATGCAGGGCCTGATCATGACCTGATATCATGACCTGAACAGAAATCAAGAGTCAGACGCTCCACCTACTGAGCCACCCAGGCTGCCTACACTTTGTGCTATTCTTGCTGTGTCTCTTACTTCCACATACATCATCACCTCCACTTGATTTGCTATCATTCTATCATTTAACTTTAAAAGAAATACAGAGAAGAAAAAAATAGGTATTTTTTTTTAAGATTTTATTTATTTATTTGAGAGAGAGAATGAGAGACAGAGAGCATGAGAGGGAGGAGGGTCAGAGGGAGAAGCAGACTCCCCGCCGAGCAGGGAGCCCGATGCGGGACTCGATCCCGGGACTCCAGGATCATGACCTGAGCCGAAGGCAGTCGCTTAACCAACTGAGCCACCCAGGCGCCCAAAAATAGGTATTTTATAAACAGAAACACATATTTACCACTTACGATGCTCCTTACTCCTTCCTGTATATGCGCATCTCCATCTGGCATCCTGTCCTTTCATCTGGAAGACCCTCTCTTAGGATTTCTTTTAGTGCAGCTCTGCTGGTGACATTTTCTGATCTTAAGTTTACTTTAAAATATCTGTATCTTGTCATTTTTTGAAGAATATTTTCCCTTGCATGTAAAATTGTTAATAAACATTCACTTATATCATTGTTCCTGGGTAAGAAATGCCTTTTTAAAATCTGGCTGCTGCCTAAATTTCCTCCTCTTTGGTTTTCCACAGTTTGATGGGGATATGCCTGCAGATAGTTTTCTTTGTATGCATCCAACTTGTGTTCATTCCCATTCTCCTTCTGGGACTCGTCCCCCTGATGTGTCCCACACATCACTGCTGCTCATTTGTCAGTCTTTTTCTCTGTGTTCTTGAGATTGGCAACTTCTCTGTTTGTCCCCAGTCTCCTGACCAGTCCTAGTGCCATCATCAATCTGCGGGAAGCCAAACTAGCGGGTGTTTAGTTCAGTTATTATGGTTACCATTTATTTTCTGCAGTTTCAGTTTCTTCACTGATAGTCCCTATCTGTTTAATCATTAAGACCATGTTTTCTTCTAAGGCCTTAAACATATTTGAAAGTGTTAAGTCCTTTGTCTGCTAAATTCGACATCTTCACGCAGGGTCTATTTCTACTGATTACATTTTTTCTTAGTTTCCTATCACTTTTTCTTATTTCTTTGCATCACTAGTAATTTCTGATTGCACACTGGACATTGTCAGGGACACAAGGTAGTGGTTGTATCTCCCTCCTGTGGACTTTTGTTCAACATATTTACTATAATCACCTTAAACATAGGGGTGGTGGGTTTGTGGAAAACAAAGGTGTTTATTAAACCCCTGTAACTTTAAAGCATTCCGCCTCCCAAGGTGTCTCGTCTGCAGGTGTTCCCGAAGCTTGGTTTTAGGCTCTGTTAGGACAGTTTTATGGTGACCTTCGTGCCTGTGGTGTAGCCCTTCCAGATTCACAGCTGCATGTCTGGGAGTTAACAGTTTCTCCACCCCAGGGGAGGTGGACTTGCAGTGTTATCAGCACTGTTAGACCTCTAGTATCTTTGTTTGCTCATGCCCCTCAGTGCCTTTCCAGAGGGGCACTGAAAAGTCTTTCCCTGTGCACTGGTATCCTGGCATTCAACCAAGGACTTCTGGAAAACCTACATACACAAACTTCTAACTCTCCCCCACCACCTCCTTCAGGGGACTCTGTTGCCTTGCCCCACAGGTTCGGGCTGATTCAGAAACCCTGCATCCTTGTCTTTGTCTCCTCACTGCAGCAGGACTACATGCTATGCTTGAGTTCCACTGTCCCAGGTGGTGCTCACCTTGTGATGTCCCTTCTCTCAGGGCTCATGGGCTTAGACTGCCAGCCACCCAGTGCCTGAGAACAAGTGTGCCTTGTTTTTTGAGTGTAGTGGTTCTACTGCAGAAGATATGCTGTGTGGGCTTCTAATGCTCCTTGTTCTTTCTGTGCTCACTGATCTCAGAACCTGTGTTGGATAGGAGATTTATGCCACCAGCTGCTTAGTCTTGTTTCCTGTGTCCAATGTCTCGTGTAAGGACTTGAAAATTTCACTGTGCATATAAATCATAAAGGGAATCTGTAAAAGATAAATTCTTAGGCCGCTTTCTCTGAGATTCATATTTTATAGGCATGAAGATAGGACTTTGAAATCTCCATTGATTTGACATTGCACATGTTCTGACACACATCATGAAACACTGCTTCCATGCAGCAGGGCCATCCTACATGGGATACTCTAGTTCCCCATGCACTTTGTCTGTTACTAGGAAGAAGGGTGTTAAAAAATGTCCATGTTTGTAGGTTGGTGAAGCATTAATAAGTGCATAATCTAAATCCAACTTTTTTTTTTTTAATTTTTTTTTTTAAAGATTTTATTTATTTATTTGAGAGAGAGAGAATGAAAGACAGAGAGCATGAGAGGGAGGAGGGTCAGAGGGAGAAGCAGACTCCCCGCTGAGCAGGGAGTCCGATGCGGGACTCGATCTCGGGACTCCAGGATCATGACCTGAGCCGAAGGCAGTCGCTTAACCAACTGAGCCACCCAGGCGCCCCCTAAATCCAACTTTTAACTTAAAATTTTTTATTTAAGTTCTAGTTAGTTAACATACAGTGCAATATTGGTTTCAGGAGCACAATTCAGTGATTCATCACTTACATACAACACCTAGTGCCCATCACAACAAGTGCCCTCCCATCCCCCATCTAGCCCATCCCCCACCCACCTCCCTCCATCAACCCTCAGTTTATTCTCTATCATTAAGAGTCTCTTATGGTTTGTTTCCCTCTGTTTCTTCCCTCCTCATTTGTTTGGTTTCTTAAATTCCACACATGAATGTAATCATATGGTATTTGTCTTTCTCTTATTTCACTTAGCATGATACACTCTAGCTCCACCACATTATTACAAATAGAAGATTTCATTCTTTTTGATGGCTGAGTAATATTCCATTGTGGGTACGCACCACATCCTCTTTATCCATTCATCATCAATGGACATTTGGGTCTAAATGTAATTTTTTAAACAGAAATATTAATTGTAGTTTTAAAATAATTTTGAACAAATTAAATAATTAAAATGATTTTCAATAATATTTTCATATGAGAGCACAGTGCTACATATCTCATGCTTGTTCGTGGGCTATCTGTATTCAGTCTGAGGCACCCACCTTGGGCTCATAGCCAGCTTCCTTCCACATTTATTTCCATGAAATTAACTAACAGGTCACTAGAATGGGCAGCAATTGGTGGCATTACTGAAGTTCTGAATTTTGGATATTCTGACCTAACATAGAGTGAACAATTACAAAGTGGTTTCTCACTGGAGGCTACTGAGAAGGTAGTACGCAACATTTCAATTATGCAGACCATAGACGGAAGACTCCAAGCCCAAACTGTTATTATACATGGCTCTTTAGAATATGCTTCCTTGTGGTGGGCTGTCATGGCCCAGTGTTCTTAGAGATGCTCAGCAATGGGACTTTGATTTCTTTTTTATCTTGATCAATAAAGACTAATGACTATTAAACCTAGGAAAGACTCAAATGCTAGCAAGCAGCCAAATTTATACCACTTAGTGTTCAATCAAAAATGAGTGTTCTGCCCAGCAGACGACCATGCCTGTGGGTCACAAGTTTACAATTTCTACCTTGATAAATCCTGCTGGAGGTATGGGCCCATTTTTAACATAATTTCATGCTGTACTATAACACGATCATAATGGTACAGAACACAGCACCTCAGTATTGCGCATGGTGACAGATCACTGCGTGGCTGGGGCTGGAGGGGCCAAAGCTGCGCACACGGTCACACTGACCTGGCCAACAAGGACCCTGTGGGGCCCTCACAACTCAGAGGAGACTGAAGGAAGAGTCACAATTATCACTATACTTTCAAGCTGTGAAGTGTATGTGACTCTCCCAGGCTGACACGGTCACAGGGAGAAGCTGTCAGGGTCACCAGGGGTCTGGGCATGACACCAAGAGCAGGTGGGCTGCACTGTGAGGGGACAGCCCCAGATGTGTCCCCAGCATGCTGCTTCCCCCCTCGCCGCACAGCCCTGAGGAGACAGGCTTTGAAAATACTTCTTGGGGCGCCCAGGTGGCTCAGTCATTAAGCATCTGCCTTCGGCTCAGGTCATGGTCCCAGGGTCCTGGGATCGAGCCCTGCATCGGACTCCCTAGTCCGTGGGAAGCCTGCTTCTCCCTCTCCCTCTCCCCTTGTGTTCCCTCTCTCACTGTGTCTCTCTCTGTGAAATAAATAAAATCTTAAAAAAAAAATACTCCTTGCCTTACTCAGATGTTATGACCTTGTATCATAAAATTCATGCTTTTAGAAATGAAACTGATTAGAACAAAATGCATGTAAGACTTTTATAAACACTTCTTTTTTTTGTGGAAAACAAGATGCAACTCACTTATACTCCTAAAAAATAAATGGAAAAAAATAAAGAAATCTAACACAGTCTGAATAAACTGGTTTTCCCTACAAGACCTACAACTGGGTATGAGGCAGTCATCTGCATTTTGGATCTTGGCCCATGTACCAGCATGGAATTTTAAATTTGTTACGAACATGAGAAACTACTTTTTCAGGATCAGAGATTCAGCAACAAGAGGCAAAGAAGCCACACTGAACTGTTACCTCTGAGTTCCGCATCACTGCTCTGAAAAGTTTTTCTTTAAGGGAAGGATTTTTTAATAATTATGTAATTAATTTCACTGTCAGTATCTAATTTAAGGTAAGT
Source organism: Neomonachus schauinslandi (assembly GCF_002201575.2). Taxonomy (NCBI): domain Eukaryota; kingdom Metazoa; phylum Chordata; class Mammalia; order Carnivora; family Phocidae; genus Neomonachus; species Neomonachus schauinslandi. The sequence continues at coordinate 685,785 of NC_058412.1, read as the reverse complement.
ACATGGAGTCTCTGATGACAGATTATCTTGACTGCAGTATCACAGGCCCTTCTAAACAGTATTCACGTTCAGTGTTCTTGTCTTTTTTACTTTAAGAAACTGTAATCACCTTGACACAGGGCAGGCTTCATGCTCATTTCGGGGAAAGCGTTGGTGATTATGCTGTGTCTATATTGTAATTTTTCCTTCAGCTTTCTTTAGTGACTTTGACGTGGTAATTTTGCTTCAGAAACTGTTCTCCTCGCGGGTTGGTCTCCGTGGTGCATGACAGCCCAGGCCTCCATGGCTTCCTCCTCGTGCCTACAGGGCAGCTTCTGCCTCAGCTGCACATGCACGTGCAGGCGGGAGGCGGTTCAGCTGGAGTGCCACTGTCCACATGTCCTGCGGCTGACGGGGCCACAGCAGAGGTGCTCCGTGCACCAGGTCCTCGGGTGCGCCCTGAGAAGCAGGACACCACGCCACTACCCACACGCAAGGTTCCGACCGCTGGGAAAGCCATTCTCCAGCCACAGCGAAAGCAAGTGCCAGAGCTGCCTCATGGGCCTTTAATGTGCCATGAGCCCGTCCTGGTGACACCAGGATGACCGCCCAGGCCAGGCCAGACCGCTCTGTGTCCCCACGGGCCGCTTGCCCCGTGGACGCGCTCCAGAGGAGCAGGTAGGCAGACAGGTGCCAGCTCCATGTCACTGACCTGCCTCCGCACAAGGTCCCGACCCACCCAGCCCAGAGGCCTCATGGCCCCGGACAGCCCACCACCCAAAGTCCCCGCGAGAGAATGCGCCTGAGCAGCGCCACCTTGCCTCCTGAGTAAGGAGCGAATCCAGCCCGGCGCTTTCCTCTGGGCACTGAGTATGGTCACACCCTTCGAAATACAAAATAACAAAACAAATATTTATTTAATGTAACAATATTTTAAGACAGCAGCAGAAGTACTTTTTGCTCCTTTTTTACACAAAAAGAATCTACAGCTAAAACAGGCCACACAAAGGGACCTGGAACCCACACAAGGTTTGACCCTTATCAGAACGTATCATTTACTAAATTAAATAAATTCTTAGTCAGTGATTCTACAGGAGTTTAAAATTATGTAGCTTTTTATTTTTTTATTTTTTATTTTGTTTTTAATTTTTTTTCTTTTTTTAAAGATTTTATTTATTTATTTGACAGAGAGATAGCGAGAGCAGGAGCACAAGCAAGCGGGAGTGGGAGAGGGAGAAGCAGGCTTCCCGCCGAGCAGGGAGCCTGATGTGGGACTTGATCCCAGGACCTTGGGATCATGACCTGAGCTGAAGGCAGCCGCTCAACCGACTGAGCCACCCAGGCGTCCCAAAATTATGTAGCTTTTTAAAAGTCACATATTTCCTAGTTTTCTAGCTGTGTGTCACTTAATTTCCTTGGAATGTCTTCAGTTGTCTGTCGATATTTGAAGGTCTCTGAAACGAAGGAACCTGTCTTTTGTGCAGAGGATTTTCTTCCTTCCGAATCCTTCCCTGTGGTTTGTGCTGAGCTCCTCCCTGGAACGGCAGCCCGGCTCGTGCGGACACGGTTTTCCCGCCGCCTGGGACACGGCCGTGCCACTGGAGACACAGGCAGAGGAGAAGCACGACGGCCCCCTCTGTCCTTCACTCCTCGCGACACGCCAGACATTTTAAAGGAAACCATGGAGCCTATCTTCTTACACACAATATACCTCACTGAGTCATTTTGTGCTTTTGACATAAAAGCAAATCCACTCTATGAGATAGAAAAGCAGAAATATTGAATATAAATTACAGTTAATGCAAGAACAGTAATTCACTATTTCCACATTTTCAGTACAAAAGAACTCTAAGTTTTAGCTGCTGCTCATACAAAACTATAAAATTAAAATAGTATAATATAATTAAATGTGATTTTAGTAGAAATCTATTACAAAGATTTCTCTGAAACTTCAGGTGTGGGAGGGAATGTCGTTGCTACCACGTCCACGGAAGCCGTTTGCCACAAGCAAGGGTGAGGAATGCCCGCACCCCATTCTGCAGTTCTTTCCCAGGGGCCACAGGGGCTGCCCATGGAGGCCCAGCCCCTCCACAACCCCCACCTGGAAGCGGCTCCTGGTGCCCTCGTCCTGACGGCCTCCCCACCTGCTGGGCGCATCCCTCACCTCCTCACTCCTGTGACACCAGAGGGTCCCCGCAGAGCCGTGAGGGATGCAGCAGGTGGTCATGTGTGCTACCGGTGGGGCGGGGTGGGGGGGCGGCATGGTGACAGCGGCGCGAGCTTCCCTGTGACAGGTGCTTACTTCTCCTGCAACAGTGCAAACAGCTCTGGTCTCGTCTCTATGCTCTTCACTAGGTCCCTGAACACAAAAGAATGGGGGATGCAGACCACAAACGCTGTTCTGTGCATAGTCGTCCGAGGGACAGCACATGCGATGTCATCAGATATGGGGCAGGGGCTCAAGAGTTGGGGGCTCCAGGCAAAGCCAGGCTTCCAGGGGTCTGAAGATGTCGGTCGTGCTGATTCCTGAACCAGAGCTCAGATCCACACATGCCCAAATCACAGCTTGGAAGGAAGAACTTGTCAGTTAGAATTTACTACTCGACGCTTTCAGGGTCTGAATTTAAATCAGTAAATTTACCAACAAACCTGTCATATTTACACACTCAGTGGAACTTTGGAGAAGACCTATATGGAATATACTCTGTATGTTCTTAAGCCGTCCACGATCTCAGGTCCTGTGTCTCAACACAACTGCCTGCAAAGCCAGCACGTGTGTGGTGGGCAAACCCAGACCAGAATAGTAATTTAATGCCCTACCAGGGGGCCCGAATCGCAAGTACTTCTCAGGCCTGGACTTCTGTTTCTGAGCGTCACTGTCTCTGCTGGGTGCCCAACACCTGCTGTTGCCTTACACCATCCTGGGCTCATCCTGTTCTGTCTCCGGATCAACTCAGCCTTCCAAATAAATACTTATATGCATTATATAAACATACATACTTAGTATGTATAACATAAGTAAACGAGAAACAAATACTGTGTTATTATAATTACATACAAATGTGTATTTTATACAAATATATCCCCTCAACGAGAAACGCTGTTTAACCCAAACACAGACCCTGCTCCAACCTTGCTACTTATTTTTGCTACTCAGTACCTGGGGCCCTGGATGTAACCCTGTGATCCTCACTTTCCTAATCTATAAGTAGAGTTAACATGGCCACCTTTGGGAGACTGGAAAGGGTGACACATGACGATACGGCGCTGTGCCTGAAATACAGGTGTGTGGTTACTGATGAACACAACACAGACGTGAGAGCCTGTTCTCCGTCATCAGGTTTCACATCCACTCCAGCACCTGCTTATACTAAATTTTCTCAGCAGCTCCTTTTTCACGGATGTTGAACTTCGGTCTTAGCCAAGATTATCTCAAACATTACAGATGCCAATATGGGGGGGATGCACCCTCATTAGTGCACTTTTTAAATTTCTGTTTAGTGTCTGGAAGCGCGGAGAGGAGACTATGTGAAAGTGTCTGTGGGAACAGCTCTGCTCGAATCCCTGCAAGGCACCTGCCTCACACAGATTCCCACCGTTACCCTCAGAACGGCAAAATTCTCACCACCAACACCCAGTGCCATACTGACGTTTTTATCAAGATATTTTTCAGGAAAAAAAAAGCAACACCTAAGAAATTACCCTGGAAGTTTTCCTTCATGCCTATGGCTTCCCATCATTCAAACAGCGAAGAATCCGTGTTCAGGAGGCCACGGCGGGAAGTGGGGAGCACCTGCCTGATGACGCCTTGCAGGCTTCTCCTCTGGGAAATAATGGCACTGCACTGGCGCTGAGCTGCTGGGCCGGTGGCAGGTACGAGGTCCCCACAGCCTTGGCAGTCTGCGCCCTGCTCTCCTCCCCTCTGCCCGACCCTACCTCCTTTCATTCCGAGAAGGCTCCTGAATCAGTGAGAAGACCCACTGTGCCAAGGCCGACTGTGCTGTCATGGACAGCTTGCTGGAATCTTACTGACAATCTTCAGGGAGGAACAACTCCTAAATGGACCATCATGGGGACATGAGCACTTTCATTTGCAAAAGTGTGGGCTTCCCCGAAACGAATGTGACTGAGTAGTTCAGCTGCAGTGTGTCTTAGTTCTAGAGAGGCACCAGGAGAGGAGCCAAGTAACGGGCACCCACCGTGAGCCTGCTTCTGCGGTCCTGAGTTTGGAGGATGTTGGCTGTCCTTCCTCCCCCCCATGGACACAGGAGGGTTGCTTCCCTTGCACCTGCTGGGTGCTGTGGGGGTGTCTGGACATGCTGGGCTTCGTGTCCTCAGGAGCTCAGAGCATGAAGGCGGTAAGCAGCTTGCACAGGAGGTCTCAGGGGATGTCTGCCAGGGGCCCCCAGGGAGAAGCCTTGCCCACACGGAGGGACCAGGCACACGGGACGAGCTTCCCCGGGCGGCCTCCAGGGAAACCATGAAGCTCCTCACAGAGCAAGTCATGCGCTTGTCCGTCTGTCCCATGGCAGGCAGGCCTTGCAGCCGTGACCACTGGGCTGGCCCCATGACCCCCCGGACCAGCTGCTTGGCCCAATGTGGTTCACGTGGACTTGAGCTACGACCCATTTCTGCTTCTGCTTTTCATCGGTCAACTCTCGTGGGCAGCTCTTCCCTCTGGGGCAGAGAAGAAGGGCCATGGGCCCCACACGGTGGGGGCTTGCCTAATTCTCTTTAAATAGACCCAGAATTAAGATAGTTTCTTAACAGCTTCAGCTCTTCCTGCCGTTCCTGTCCTCATTTACTTTGAGAGCACCGCGTGTCCAGAAAATGGGCACTGTGTGCCTCAGCCCTGACCCTCCCTGCTGGAGTGCCCTGAGGCCAGGCACCCCCCGGCAGGGCTCGCAAGCCCGTGGTGCATGCAGAAAGGAGCCCGCAGTGGCTCCCTGGTGAGGCCACCCCTGCTGCTGGGAACCAGCTCCACATGCACTTCAGGAGAAGAGCCCCAGCAAACGGAGACAGATTCTCCCCAGCTGCTTGGCTGTCTCCACAGTGGGGTGAGTGTTTTAATCCAGTGGGTTCCCCCCTGAAATAATATTTCTCATTTGTTTTCTCTCCAAGGAGCAACTCTTAAAGGCACAAGTAGCCATCAAATATTAATTATTATTGAGGGAAAAGGTTTATTCTAAAATTGTTTTCCACAGCTAAATTAAGACATACATCTCAGGAATGAACAGCAAGTGCCACACAGTATGGTCTTAGCATTTCATAAGAAATATGTAAATAATTTTTCTATTTAAATTTGACATGAGTGGAAACATTTAGTCTGTTATTCTAAAATATAAATTCATTAATTTTGTGAAGACAGCTATCTAAATTACACTATAAATTTTTAAATATCACAATACAATTATTAAAAGCAAATGAATTTTACTGACAACAGATTCTTACCATATTCTTCAAACTGAAATCGTTATTATCATAAGATGAAAAATCTCTTATGAAACATGAATAATGGAGAAAAAACAGGACCTGACTCTTCCTAGACTCTTCATGGGTGTTTGGAAGCCAGCGGGCTTGCCACCATTACCCAATCTACTTAAGATAAGGATCAATAAAATACTGAAGCACATGATGAAAAGGAGAGGGGGATGGGAAAATATTATTTCTAGAAAAATATGATATTAAGTAGGCTTGCAGGCTTCGAAGGAGAGCCAGCATCCCAGCATAATCCCGTAACCAATGCAGCCACGCATCAATGTGACAAAGCCACGTCTTGCATAAAGCTTGTTAGACACAGCTTGGATCCGTGTGACAAAGATGGATGAAGGGTGAAGAAAGTTCTAAGAGACAGTCATTTCTGATTTACAAGGGGAAAAGCCAACATTTTGTGAGCTAATAATAACGGGGAAAAACAAACCCATCTCAAACAGGAATACGAGAGCTTCTGAGTCTTGCCGCAGTTGTGTAAAAATGTGGCTCCATTCTGACTTCAGCATCAGCGTCCTAACTGCCATGCAACAAGTTAGCCCTGAGCTCAGTGGCTGAAACGACACAAACACTGCTTATCACTGCGGGAGGGCAGGACTCTGAGGGTGTGAGCAGGGCTGGTCCTCGTGGTCGCCGGTGGCGAGTCTGGTCCTCGCTGTCCCACACCCCCTCTCGCACGGGGACCAGCGAGTACACGGCCACGTGGCAGCCCAGGATCCCCTCCCCATCTCGGATCTCAGACACACCTGCAAGGTCCCTTCTGCATGGTAGTAACATACGCTTTCACGGGCTCCAGGGATCGGGCCATGGGCATCTTTGAGGTTGTTGGCTACCACAATCCCCAGGGACTAGAAAATACACTTATATACGTGAGTATTCAATCATGGTTGTTTAACAGATGAATGGCTGACTGACGGAAAAAGTATTTTCCTAATGCTAAATCACCCAGTCTCTTCTCTCAGCCTCTGCAGCCAGCCTGCCTGGTCCACACTCTGGTCTACACCCTGGCACCACTTATACCCCTTGGCGAGCTACTAATTTCCCGAGTTTACCTGTAAAATGGCAGTAATCAAGGGCTTGCCTGAACGGGGTGATGAGGACTGCATGAATAGACAGGAGGTGCTCAAGCATACTGAGTACACAGTAAACGCTACAAAGCTGTTCATTACAGAAGGCAGCGTTCTAGGCCCAGAGCATGCAGTGCGTCAAATTCCAACTCAGGCATGCACTAGCTGCGTTTCCTTGGTAAATGAATTAACACCTTGTGTACCATGTTTACCCCTTTCTGCACAAAGCAGGTAATCACGATAAATACACAGCATTTAGGAGGATTCCTGCCATAGAAAACCTGCTCCGTAAATCGTGGCTGTCATTGCGGTTTATCATCACAATTACTATTCCTTTCTGACCACGTCCACCTAGTTCACCTCCTCCCAGCCTACCTCTGGCAGCCACTAATCTGTCACTGTTTCTATGAGGATGTTTCTCTCTTTTTTTTTTTTTTAGATTCTACGTATCGGTAAAATCATACAGTGTTTGTCTTTCTGATTCACTCCACTTAGTATGATCCCATCAAGGTCCATCCAAGCTGTCACAAATGGTAGGATTTCCCATTTTCCTAAGGCCATACACGATTCCATTGTAGATGTAGATGTAGGTACACCTATATTCTTGTTCCATGCATCCATCAGTAGACACTGAGTTTGCTTCCTATCTTGGTGCTTGTGAATAGGCTGCAGTGAACATGGGAATACAGGGATCTCTCCCAGACAGTGATTTCATTGCCTTTGGATATATTCCCAGAAATGGAATTGTGGGGCCATATGATGGCTCTATTTTTAACATCTTGAGGAACCTCCATACTGTTCTCCAGAGTGGCTGCACCAGTTTGCATTCCCACCAGGAGTGCACGAGGTTCCCCTTTCTCCACATCATCCCAACACCTGTTGTTTCTTGTGTTGTTGATTCTAGCCATTCTGACAGCTGTGAGGTGATACCTCACTGTGTTTTTTTTTCTTAGAAAGGGAGTGTGGGAGAGGAACAGAGGGAGAGAATTTCAAGCAGACTCCCTGCTGAGCACAGAGCCTGATGTGGGGCTCAATTTCACAACCCTGAGATCATGACCTGAGTAGAAATCCAGAGTTGGACGCTTAACCAACTGAGCCACCCAGGTGCCCCTGTGCAGAAGCCTTTTTGTGTGATGTTCCACTTGTTTATTTTTGCTTTTGTTGTCTTTGCATTTGGGGTCAAATTTCAAAAATCATCACCAAGACTAATATATCAAGGCACTTATACCCTACATTTTCTTCTAGGAAGTTTATGGTTTGGGGTCTTACATCCAAGTCTTTCATCCATTTTGAGTTCATTTTTGTGTATGGTGTAAGAAAGTGGTCCAATTTCATTCTTTTGCAAGTAGCTGCCCAGCTTTCCAAATACCATTATTGAAGAGATTCTCTTTTTTCCATTGTATATTCTCAGCTCTTTTGTAATAAACTAATTGACCACATAAGCATACGTTTATTTCTGGGCTCACTGATCTATGTGTCTGTTTTTATGCCAATACCAGATGGTTTTGATTACTATAACTTTGTAATATAGTTTGAAATCACGGAGCATGATGCCTTCAGCTTTGTTCTTTTCAAGATTGCTCTGGCTTTCTTGTTTTTTCTTGGCTTCATACAAATTTCAGGATTGTTCTATTTCTGTGAAAAATGCTACAGGAATTTTGATAGGGAGTGCACTGAATCTGTAGATTGCTTTGGGTAGTATGGACATTTCAATGATATTAATTCTTGTAATCCATGATCATAAGTTATCTTTTCATTTATTTGTGCCTTCTTCAGTTTCTTTCATTTATGTCTTATAGTTTTCAGTGTACAGGTCTTTCACCTCCTTGGTTAAATTTATCCCTAGGTATTTCATTCTTTTTCATGCAATTTCAAAAGGGATTTTCTTAAATTTTCACTTTGATAGTTGTTATTAGTGTACAGAAATACAATTGATTTTTGTGTATTTGTATATTTGTATATCTGCAAATTTGCTCAATTTATTACTTCTAACAGTTTTTGGTAGAGTTTTTAGGGTTTTCTCTATATAATACCATGTCACTGCAAATAGAGACAGTTTCACTTCTTCCTTTCCAATCTCGATGCCTATTATTTCCTATTCTTGCCTAATTCCTCTGGCTGGGGCTTTGAGTCTTATGCTGAATAGGACCAGGAAGGGTGGCATCCTTGTCCTGCATCTGACCTTTGATGAAAACCTTTCAGCTTCTCACCACCGAGTACGCTGGTAGCTGTGGACTTATCATATATGGTGGGCTTTATTGCGTTGAGATACATTCCCTCTGTACACAGTCTGTTGAGCATTTTCATCATGAAGAGATGTTGAATTTTATGAATGACATTTTTCTGCACCTATTGAGATGATGGTATGATTTCTGTCCTTTGTTTTGTTAATGCAGGGTAGCACAGTGACTGAACTATGGATAGTGAAACCTCCGTGCATCCTTGGGACAAATACCCTTGACCAAGGTGTAAGATCCTTGTACTATACTGTTGAATTCAGTCTGCGAATATTTTGTTGAGGATCTTGGCATCGATGTTCATCAGGAATATTGGCCTGTAATTTCTTTTCTTGCCTGGTTTTGGAGTTAGTTTGATGCTGACCTCGCACAGTAAGTTTGGAATTCTCCCCTCCTCTTCAATTTTTTAGGAGAGTTTGAGAAGATTGGTGTTAATTCTTTAAATGTTTGATAGAATTCACTGTTGAAGTGATCTGGTCCTGGACTTTTCTCCGTTGGGAGTTTCTGCTTACTGATTCAGTCGCCTCACCAGTAAAGGGTCTGTTCAGATATTCCCTTTCTTCATGATTCAGTTCCAGTTAGTCATATATTTCTGGGAATGTATCCATTTCGGCTGGGTCATCTGATTGCTGGCATGTTATCGTTCACAGTGGTCTTGTGATTCTTTGTATTTCTGTAATATCAGTCATTTCTTCTTTTGAATCCCCTCTCTTTTTTCATGGTGCATATAGGTAAAATTTTGTCTATTTTGTTTATCTTTTCAAAAAACTAGCTCTTGGTTTCACTGATCTATTGTCTATTTAGTTCTTATTTCATTTATATCCACCCTGCTCTTTATTATTTCCTTCCTTCTACCAGCTTTGGGCTTTGTCTGTTCTTCTGTTTCTAGTTCCTAGAGTTATAATGTTGGGTTGTTTATTTGAGCTCTCTCTTTTCTCCTAATGCAGGTATTCATCACTATCAATGTCCCTCTAAGGATTACTTTGGCTGCATCCCATACACTTTGGCATGTTGCATTTCATAATTTTCATTTGTCTAACAATATTTTTGGATTTCTATTTTGATTTCTTCACTGACCCATTAGTTGCTCAGCAGCATGTGTTTTAATCTCTACATATTTGTGAATTTTTCAGTTTTCTCCTTGTAGTGGATTTCTAGTTTCATATCACTGTGATTGGAAAAGATTTCTGATATAATTTCAATCTTCTTAAAGGTTGAAATCATCTGTGGCTCTTAGGTAGTAAACTTAGCCTATTTATACATATTTTATTACTACTATATTTGTATTCATATTTAGCTTCTTACTTTGGCTCTTTTGTTACCTTATTTTTCTATTATTTTTTCTTTGTGCATTTTTAACTAAGAGTTTTTTGCAATTTGTTCTTTTTCTTCTGATCTTTAATTTTACTGGTAGTTTTACAATTTGTGAAGCAGTTTAACAACAGAGGGACTTCCACACATTCAATCCAGTCCTCTGACTCTGAGTAATACACACTGTGTTCACTAGTCTGTATCTCTGCTCTCTTCAGCTGCTAGTACTTTCCACAGACTATGTTTGTGTAGATTCACATACATATTTGCCTCTTTTAATCTCCAACTGCCCTTCTGAGATCACTTTAATTTCTCTTCCTGAAATATGTTCCTTAGAAATTCTGTTAGTGAAATTCTCTGGTGACACAGTCTTTCAAATTCTCTTAATATTACCACGTCTGTATTTCTACCTTGTTCTAGAGAGATGGCTTTATGAGGAACACAAAGATATATCAACAGTTATTTCTGTCTCCATAGTTTTGAAACTGGACTGTTATATGTCTTCCTCTGTTACTGTTGAGAAATCAGCTGTCAATAAAATTATCATTTTTCATAAGTGATCTACGATTTCTCTAGCTGATTTTAAGATTGATTTTTGGCAACAAATCAAAGTATGTGATTCCATCAATCTGAAATTCAAAAATTTTTTATTAATCTATGTTGACTGAGGTCAAAGTAGTGATTATTTTTCCTTGTCAGGGGAGGGGTAGCTTTGAGAATCTGTGATGTGCTACAGGTTGACCAGGGTGTTTTAAATTTCTTGAGCTGTTGCTTCCGAATTGTATACTTCCCTGTATGTGCCTCATCCTTCAATTAAACAGTTAACTATCATTCACTCATTATCTCTGCCTGGAAGCCCAGCTGTTCTTTCATCCAGAAAACTTTATTCCTTGTTTATATATTTAATATTTGTTACATTGTTTTATTGGTTTAATTATTTTTATTATGTCTGCTTTTTCTTTTTCACAATTATTTACTAGTTTTTATCTGTTCTCATATAATTTCCGTAAAATTTTATTTTGTGTTTTGATATATTTTTCCTATACATTTCTTGAATCATTCAGTTCTTTGAAATGACCTCAGTCTTTTTGAGTTTCTGGGTTTTTGTTTTGTTTTGTTTTGAAATCTGTAACTTGGAAAAACAGGTATTTACTATGAGGTATTTTTTCTTTAATTGCAGCTCCTTATTCATTTTTGGTAAGGTTTTCTTACGAGGGGAAGTACTCAGAGCAGTGTTATTCTGCCTCTGCCGCAGGTGCAGCAGGAGACAGGCAAGGGTCTGGTGTCTCAGGATCCGGTGGGCGCCCGAGAACCCGAGTGAGAACACACAGTGAAAGCACCCACTCTCAACTCAAGACAATGGAAACCTTCCTGGCATGAAAATGTCAAGGAGTGGTCCGCTCTGTGCCCTCCCTGAAGGCCTGCGTGAGCACCAACCAGGTACGTAGGGGGCCAGGGCGGCTTGCAAGTGGGAGGTCAAGGGGACAGAGGAGAAATCACCTAAATAGATGATATGACGTGAATGAGACTTTCTTTGTTGTAAACATTCGGTGAGGATTTCTGATAGAGAAACAGTGTAGCAAACAGATGAAGTCAGAATTTTAAACTGTGTGAGGCAAACCCAAGGGCTAACCCTCGTCTTATGGGAGGGAGTGGGGAGAAAATGTCACGTCTGGGAAGGGGAAGGGGAAGGGGTGGTTAAAAGGTTAGTTCAGAATAAACAAGGCAGCACAGGAAACCCGTCCAGTGATGGCGGACAGGAGAATGTGCATTCCACGAGGCTTGGCCACCTCTGCACAGAGAGGCTGCAGATGCAGCTGGGTCAGCAGCATAGGTTGTAAGAGCCGGAAACCCAGCCCTGAGGGATCCTGTGATTACAGAGCTGCTCTGAACTCTGTCTCTTGCTCAGCTGGGCTCAGTCCTGGGAGAATGAAAGTGATCTGAGCAACTCTGAAAATGTCACCATTAGAAATCCTGAGAGTCTAAGAATGATTCCAACTCACTTTTTCCATAAAACAAAGTGCAGGGCAGGGTCTGTTTATTCTCTGACCCACAGATGCATGACCACTTCGCTGTGTCTGACATAATCCACTGTTGAGTGCAAAGGATGACTGCAGTGCTAAATAGCATTTAGAAGAGAAAAAGCCCAACAGCTAAGAATGTGGAGCAAGCCAGCTGCTGGATTATTAATGGGATGATTAGTGTTTCCATCTGGAGAACCAAGTAGATGGTCTTTAAAATTTTTATAGGATTTTGAGTCTTGGTATCTTTTAAAAAATGATGATTTTCCGACTCTCTGAGATTCAGATTCTCTGTAATGTGTTTTGAACAACTCTGACATTTTGTTTTGAAGGTGAACTGTTTGACTAGTTAGAGAGATTGATAAGCTGTGCCTCCCTCTTTCCCCCTTTTGTGATAAGGATGAGGAAGATGGCTGAGGATATGCATTCACAGCACCTCATGCTGGGCACTGTGCCCACACCAGTGTAAGGATCGTGTCCACTGAGCCCAAGAACAGAGATGGCTCGAGGCCGTGAGAGAGAGGTGGTGGGGAGACAGTGGGTAGGTTCTCCCCAACCCGTCTGCTCCTTTCTCAAGCGCGCACCCCATCTCCCACAGACTGCGTCACCTTTCCTGAGTGACTCCTGGGCATGTGTCCCACGCTCTGTACAACTCTCTCATTTAAGAGGAATCGCGTTAACGTGATCCTTGATGGTTTTAAAAAAACAGCCCTCAGCAGGCAGTTCAACCAGGATACTGTACAAAGGTGAAAAAAGCAGTGAAATAAAAATCTTAGGAAATTTCCTAGAAAGTAGCCAAATGAGAAACAAAAGGAAATGTGGAGAAGTAAGGGCTCTGACTGACAGAAGGAGGCGCTCGAGCATGCACGGATTCCGAGTTCCAGGGTGGGGGCCGGAGGGAGGCCCGCAGGGTGCCGTGCGCCCTGATGAAGGCCGAGGATGCAGCCTCAGCAAACACGAGATGTCAGAGACAAAGAAGAGGCCGTATCCGGTCACCACGTTGGAAGCTGTCTGAGCAAATGCCCCCAGGCCCTCAGCCACGTGAAGAGAAAACTTCCTGGCATTGCCACTAGAAACCACAGACAGTGGAAATAGGCTCAAGTTTAGAGAAAATAACCCATTTTAAAATAACTTGAAACAGACTGGCCACCCACAGGCCTTGACTTCCAGTCAGAGTCCTTGAGGAGAAAGGATGCTGATTCTGTAAGAGCATCAAATGCAGGAGTCCTGATGAGGTCAGGAGGCTGCAAACTTCTCCACATGGAGCGACCCTAGAACTCATGACTTGTGTGGGGTGAGAGTGGGCTCACACACATGACAGCAGCAGGGAAGTTACAAGGACAGAGTTATAAGGTCCTTGCATCCTTCCAGAAGGAGTGAAAAGACATATGTTTCTATGTTGTAAACCAAGTAGATATATGGCAAAAAACCAACGGCAAGCTCTAAATAAATGCAAATGAAGTATATACATTTCAAACATGCAAAGGAGAATTTTAGAAAAAAGACACATGAAAAACTTAACCAAAAGAATATAAAGATCAAGAAGAAGAGAAGGAGTATAGTAAAAAGGGACCAATAAAAATTCAAAGTCCGTGATCAGAAACAAGCTAGAATACACATCAGTCATCAGCACACACTCCACCAAGGGGCACAGACTGTCAGATTGGAGCATAAGAAATAAGAAAGCACAAAAATGCAAATAAAATGAAAGGAATAAGGGAACAAAAATGAGTAGAAACTGTGGTATGTGGATCCATGGAGCCAAAAGGTGGTAAAATGAACAATCTTCTGTTGAAATTAATCAAAAAGGAAAAAAAATAAACTCGATTGAAAAATATTAAAGAAAACCTAAGATTCTTTCAGCAATAGGAAAGATGACCCCCGCTATAGATCTAAATTTCATACAGTTACAATAAAAATCCGAAGACTTCTGTGGAATCTGATCAGAGGTTTTAAAAATTCCCAAGAAAAACAGGGAGAGAGAGGATGGGAACAACAGAGTGAATTAAAAGGAGGTAAGGCTTTTGCCTGCAGATAAAAATGCATTATAAACACGTAGCAATTAATGTGGTATTGGCTTTGACACTGACAAAGAGAGTATAAGCGGGGCTCAGAGGTAAACCTGCGGCCAGGACACATGGCTGAGGATCCAGGTGGCACCACGGCCCCTGAGGAAACAGGTCACGACAAGTCGTTACACAAGAAAATGAATCTGACCCCTATTTTTCACATGTTTTACAAAAACAAATCTCATATGCTTTAGAGATATGAAGTGAAAAGCAAACAAGAAAATATTTAGAAAAAATACAAGCAAGTTATCTTTTATGAACAAAGGTTAAGAAAAGTTTCCCTGAACCAGATTCTAAATCCACGCAGGAAGATGTGGATGTGTTTAGCTGTGCTGAAATTAACTTCTATTTACCAGAAAATAGTGTAAGTACAACAAAAAACTAGCTGTAAACTGTGAGAGGTTTGTGACCGACAATCAGCAGAGTATTAGCTCCAAGCATATGTGAAGAATCCTGATGGGTCAGAGAGGGAAAGACAGACAACCTCATGTCCACATGCAAGCGTGCTGGACAGCATTTCACCGATGATGAGAAACCAAAGGTAAACACAGAGGAGGAAGCAAACAGACCTCCTCTGTGATGGCGGAAATGAAAATAAATCCCCAGTGAAACAGCCATTTTACACACACTGTATTTCAAAGCATTAAGCCCCAAAAGATACCTAGCAGTGCGGGAGCCGCGGGCCAGCAGGGACTCCCCAGTGCTGCTGGGAGGGGGAGCAGGTGCACGCGTGTGGAGAGAAGGAGGCGTTACTTTAGAAACCAAACACTGGCATACTCAACCTCTGTCTGTGGCAGCCCGATTTCAACAACACTGAGAAAAGCCCACAGAACAAGTCAAATGTCCATTGCTGATCAATAATCGATAAATATATTGTAGTATATTCAGAGAATTAACATCACATAGCAACGAGCAAACAAAACACTAGACCCATATGCCACAACATTTGTGGATCTTAAAAACGTAACGGTAATTAAAAGTGTAAATCCCAGAATGTTATAACAGAGTAAAATTTTATAAGGCTCAAAATGAAATGGCACCTTTTTAGGGATACACATATATACATATACACAGACAAAAACATATACATATATATACACACACACAGATAAAGCTATCTTCTGTTAAAGGGATGACAACACAAGATTCAGGATGCCGTTTATTTCTGGATGGGCCAGAAAATGGTACAGAGATGTGACACATAGATTAAAAAGCTAGTGACAATATTCTAATTATTGATCTGAGTTGAGTTTGTGGCCTTTTGTGTATTTTGTTTCACAGCTCACAAAGATGCTAAATGCAATCTTTAAATATCAAGAGCTACATTAAAAGGTTAAAACGAAAAACAATGCTATTTTCAGAATGTTATGTCTGAACACGGACCTTGTTCTCAGGTCCCACTGCAGGCCCAGCATCCAGTGGTATAAGGAGTGCAACTGGGTATGATTTCTGATAAAACATTCTCAGACTGTTTACGGGATTCTGATTTGCGTCCACTGATGCCCGTGGACGAGGAGCCTACATCCTGGAAGGAGGCTGCAGGAGGCCCTCTGTGCGGGGAGTGGGGTTGGGCCCCTGTGGGGGGAGGCCCCGCGGCCAGGCCACTGCCCTGCTCTGGCCCAGCTGCGCGGTTCTCTGGGTGGGGAGGGGACTTGGAGCATGAACACTCACTGCAAGTACACAGTATCGTGCTTGCTTGGGGGGCTTCTACTGATTTGGGAACAAACCCTGTGTAGCGTCCCTGTCAAGGGAGCCTGACAGAGGCGTCCTGAAAACAAGGTCAGCCTTTGGGCAAATCACAGCAGGACTGTGAGATCTGCCTCAGAGCTGAGCATGCCCACCTGCTTGCTGAGATATAACGAATCACGAGTACAACATACTACACTGTGGTGCCGAGGCCTCCCCCATCCTGTCCTACGTCTGTCCTCTGCATCTGTCACCGTGCGTGACCTCTCCATCTTGGGGCGTCTGTGCTGACCGATACCCCCGCTAAGTTAGAGGAAGAGAAGCCGCGCTTACTGTGCTGGTGGGGTTGCCGTTCAAATGCAAGCCGCTGTCAAACAGTGGAGAGCAGGCCCGGCTGCCGTGGTCGCTGGCTGGCCCTGGGGACCCTGCGAACAAGCAGAGATGTTCCCTCAGACAGAGCACGGGTAGCCCTGGACTAGAGCGCCTGCTGTTTCCCGAAGCACCAGGCAGGCACCCAGGACCCCACACCCACCCCTCACGCGGAATGGGCGGTTATAGGCTGAGCCGCCAACACCTGCCTTGCTCTGGGGCCCTGTGGCCTCCCCCGCCACCAATCCGGCCTCACACAGGAAATGGGGCAGACGGCGGACGACAGGCCACCTGACCGGAGGCTGCAGCACCAGGGTCCAGAGCCTGCGTCCACAGGGCACGGGGGACTGTCAGCGTGGGTCCTGGGGACTCTACCCTGTCCTTTCCAGCACTAGCATCACATCGGCTGATTTTTTAAACACTAGTCCTGATTTTCTGTTCTTAATCTTCAAATTACTTACCTGTTTGACATTTTCTGACTATGTTGGCACTGCCAAGTGCTTTAGTAGAAAACACAAATATGAAACATATAGATTTGTGGACAGTGGTATTTAAAAACAAACACCTTGGGGCGCCTGGGTGGCTCAGTTGGTTAAGCAACTGCCTTCGGCTCGGGTCATGATCCTGGAGTCCCTGGATCGAGTCCCGCATCGGGCTCCCTGCTCGGCAGGGAGCCTGCTTCTCCCTCTGACCCTCCCCCCTCTCATGTGCTCTCTCTCTCTCTCATTCTGTCTCAAATAAATAAATAAAAAAATCTTAAAAAAAAAAAAAAAAAAAACACCTTGTGATCGGGCCAAGAGCAGAGGTCCAGGGCCAGGAAATGCCCGCACCTCACCTGCAGTCAGCCAGTCACCACTCTGAGCTAAGGGTTTCTCTTCTCAGTCACCTCCACCCGCCCCTCTGAACGAGGCCCCCTGCTGGGGAGCCATGGGCACCTGCAGCAGCTCCCTGTAGGGCAATGAATCCCATTTGGTGGGATTCGGAGCTCGGCAGCCAGCCTTCCCTGCCTCCAATCCTGCCCCATCGCTGTGTGATGCATGGGGCACCCACTGATACACCCCTGTGGCATCCCTCTCCCGTCTATATAAAATCTGTGAGGACCTCACATTCCCACTGAACGCCACGTTCCTGTGTGCATGGCGAAGTGCATAGCCCCAAGAACTCGGGGGAAATGCACACGGTCCTCCTTTGCTCCAACAGTGGTGCTCGCTCGTGTCTGACAACCATGCTTCTTTCTTGCTTTCGACCAGCTGCCGACTGCACAGTGCTTCCCCAGGCCAGCACCGAGTCTGCCTCTCAGCGTCTCCCCCTGGGCTCTCCATACTGGCTTAACATTGACTCGAGAGCAGAGTCAACACCTCCCTAATTACCCGCACCCTCCACAACTCCTAAGGACATGGACTGATGGTTCCAGATACAGACATGGATGGGGCGTGAGGACAGAGCT
>NC_058412.1:616467-668099 GCF_002201575.2 Neomonachus schauinslandi | reverse complement strand
GACACGGAACTGATGGTTCCAGATACAGACATGGATGGGGCGTGAGGTCAGGGCTGCAGCTGCACAGGACACGGGACTGATGGTTCCAGATACAGACACGGACGGGGTGTGAGGACAGAGCTGCAGCTGCAGAGGACACAGGATGGACGGGTCCCAGGCTCGTTCCCTGCTCTAGTGTGTGGCTGGCTCCCACCAGCAATGACCTATCATAGGATCGAGGGTTGAGCAGGCAAGAGCGAGTTTGCCTTCGCTGTGGCTTCACCAGAGGAAACTGCTTGAATTTTGGGAGAGATTATGACCACTATAATTAAATTTTTTAGGATACTAAAGTTTGAACTCTTGTAGATTATAAAAAACCAAATAAAAGCAAAAGAGACATTTATACTGAATGGATAGAGAATTCAACGTCCCTGCCACGTGGGAAGTCTGGGAGGCAGAGCTCACATGGCTCAGATGGCAGGCCACGTCTGACTCCCCATGGGAACCGTGAGCACCTTTACAGGAATGCTGACCCGTGTGCCCAGCTGAGCTCACCATGCAGGTCCCGAGGACTCAGCCAGGTGGTGCCAGGACATCAGCAGCAACACGGGGGAAGGGACGAGGCTGCTGGCTATGCATCATTGTGATCGTCTCTCAACAGAACAGCCTCCAGGAGCTCCGGCTGAGTTCCACAACGATCCCGTGACCACGGGGGGCATGGCCACCTCAGGCCGGGGGTGGCTCCCTATTGACAGGCTTCAGTGCAGGGCATCCCTCTCCGGCCACAGCTTCAGGATGCTACTGTGGTTGTTTGAATTCTGCGCTGTCAGTCACGTTAGTGAAAGGTGGCCTGGAAACCCCACCCATCCCACTCTGCCACGGAAGTCACCTCCCCTAGAAGACACGGCAGATGAAGCCAGCACGTGACCATCTTCAGTGTCGATGCGCCAGCCCCTGCCCGTCCCCCCGTGCCTTCTGCTGCAACGTTACGTGATAAGCTTTCTAGCCACGCACGAGGACACCAAGCGGATAGACGCGCAGGTAGACAGACTGATAGAGAGGCGGACACAAAGACCACCTGGTGGCACCGCCCTCCGTGGACACGTTGCCACACGCGTGATATCCACATGCACGCCCAACACTCACCGGCCTTTACATTCTTCTGGAAAGAATCACTGTGAAGCCCTTGCTCACAGAGTCTGAACCCAGACCCAGAGGGTCAGGAGGCCACTAAGCCCTGTGTGCAATCAGCTTCTTCCAGCCATGTTTCTTTACAACACTCTGAGATTTAGAAGAAAGAGGACAGACAATTCTGCAGCCCTCTTGCTGTCAGGGAAGGAAGCTTCCGCTGCACTTTCCCCACCTACACTAACCCCCGTGTCTCACCCGAACCTCTCCTCTGTCGTGAACTGAACGTCCGTGTCCCCAGTCCCCCGACGTGAAGGTGCTGGGTGCCTGTGGGAGGTGACGAGGTCACCTTGTAAAAAGCCCCCGCAGCTCCCTTGCTCCTCCTCACAGGACACGGCCAGGAGAGGCATGTACGAACCAGGTCCTCACCCGACGTCCAGCCTCCAGAACCTGGAGCGAGAAGCCTCTGCTGTCCAAGCCGCCCAGCTGCGGTGCTTTATTACCGCAGCCAAGCAGACCGACCCACACCAGCCTGCCTCCTCACTCAAACTGCGGGACGTGCCCGCGGGCTCCAGTCCCTGCGCCCCAGGACCCGGTGCAGCTTGCCACGGGCAGGAGCTACTAGCGTCGCCTGCAGGCCTGAGGCTCCTCCTCTCCCGTGAGCCGGTGGGCAGGCCAGGGGCGACCCGGGTCGACAGTCCACTCAGGACTGGAGCCCCACCGGCTCCCAGGACCTGCACACAGCCTGCACCGCGGCCGCTCCCCTTGCAGCCCATATTCCCCCAAGCCCCACAGGACGTGACGCGGTGCTACGTATGGTCTTTGCTTGTCTTTGGATGGCTGGCCCGACGGCTAAAACTCCCACTTCCGCTACTCTGGGCACGCTGCCTTCCGCCTCTCCAGCCCCTCGGGCCGTTCTCCTGACCCCGGAACCCTCTGAGCACTTTCATCAAACACCCCAGTCGCAACGGGCAGGCTTGTAGGAAGGTAGGCCATGCGGTAAATCTTACTGATGTGTTTGTACAGCAACAAGAGGGATGGCCATTTTCCCACGATCAGTGAATACAGGTGAGGTTACCCCACTGGGCTCTGATGGGAAAACATGCAGTTCCTGAAACTGATCTGCTCAGGTTCTCCGGGAGGGAAGGCAGAAAGCTGAATGAGTTCAACGACCTGCTGTCAAACGAGGATCCTCCTGCCACCGATGTGCCCAGGGAGCCGCACCTGGGCCCACGGACGGCAGCAGATGGCGGACTCCACTGTAGGGGAGCAGAAGAAGAGGGACAGGAAACGAGGCAAACAGGGTGAGCCCAGGGTGAGGGCTGCTCTTCCACGTGAGGGAAAGGGGGGCAGGGCCCACGCCCGGTGAGCCAGAGACTTGACTGTGAGGGGCCCCCAGCAGAGCCACAGCCCCCGCGAGCATGAAGGTGCCTAACGCCCATTCTGGCTGCCGAGGACAGCACCCCGACCCCCTGTTCAACCCCTGGAAGGAAGATAAACTCACACATGTTGTAAAAACATGGCGGCCGCGTAGAGTCAGTAAAGGTCATGGTGACTACTTGGAGTAAAACATCCTCATGGATGTGTGATTCATCACTTACAACTGGATCACACCTTAGGCACGAGAGAGAATTAAATCCCGGCGTGAGCGCGGGGAAGGCACTTCACAGTATAGACTTACTATAATCCTTTCTCGGCATAAATTCCTCAAGTCAACGTTGATATTTTAAGAGCAAACTTAGTCTCTCTGTATGTATGTGTGTGTAGGTGACTATAACCAGCGAGCCGACCTAAGGAAGGAGGTTTACGGCTAATCAATCGACACAGCAGTCTGAGGGCGCCTTCTCTAGAAAGGCCTGGGGGTGTGTGAAAATGCAGGGTCTCAGGGACACGGACGGCTGAGGTGTCTATCCATGTCCTTCATCCCCCTGAGCACGAGCTCGGGCCCTGAGTCACACCCACCAGCCACTGCCGTCCGTGTGGATAAACAGTGTTGGGAGAAGGAAACGCCACTGGGCCCCTGAAGATCTCGCCACCCCTTACCTAACGGGAGCTTCAGAAATGATGGCGCGTCCCTGAGATACTCAACAGTGATGGTCACTTCGTCGCCAGCATTTCTCAAAAGATGCACCTGTCAATGTGACAAAAAACAGCTACTTTACCATCACAAAAGGACCAGACACAGAGTTAAAAAAAACCAAGATTCCTATGCACCTGGCCTATTTCTCAGCAACTCTAGGTTGGCGATTACCCGAGACACTGAGACCCCGCGGGCTCCAGAAGAAGCTGCACGTCCCACAGTCCACACCAGTGTGCCATCTACACGGACACTCACACGCACCAGTGGGGCGTGCCACCATTCAACCACGGACCAGGCTCACTGCAACCTCCAGGGTGATCTACCAGAAAATCATGTCAGGTGAGGAGTCGGTTTATTGGCACAAACAGCCAACTTTCAGACATTGGCAGAACCCAGGCGAGCTGGGTAATCACAAGCACGAGCTTCGGGGTTTCAATGACATTTGAATCCTGGAGACGTGAACGGGCGTCCCTTCAACGTGCCCACGCTTCTCTGCTGAGTGTCACATTATCTTCAGGGTTCGGTCACTTCATCCACCATCGCTGGGCTTCCATTTCTCATCACATCTCCGCACACTCACTGACATGGAAGCAAGCATGATGTCACCGCTCCAGAGCCCAGAGGGGACTGGAACTTGCCAGAGTGTGGCTGGTGTGCGGCCAGCCCGCCCTCAGCAGCGTGGCCCTCCCCCACTCCTCCCTCCCCTGGCTCCCGCTTCCTTATTTGTCCCGTCACCCTGGGGCCAGCGTCTTACATGGATACCACAGCTTTCTCAGAGACCTGCTATCATCCCCTCTGCGGCCCAGAGAGCCACACATGCTCTCCTCTATCATCACACACAACCTCATGGGCACCAGCATCTCCGCCCCGTGGACTGTGCCTGTCCATGGCCTGTGCCCCCTCGACCTTACCTCACACCTAGGGACCCAAGCCCTGAATTCCCCTCAGATACGCCAGGCTGGAGTCAGAGAAACTGCAGACGCACCTCCCTGGGGTCCTACTCCTTCTTCCCCCTGGCGGTGCATGGACAGCCTCCTGCCTCCCGCATGCCAGCCTGCGCTTCATAAGGATTAAACTGCACGATCCTGTGGCCTCACCTCCATCGCACACGTGGCCAAGGCAGCCAGGGCCATGCCTTCTGTGCAGCCACCTCATCCCCCCACTGTCTGGATGCAGGTGCACACAGGACACACAGGCCGTTGTCGGCCCACTGTCATGGACGAGGTGCAAACCTGCCTTCAAACACGCAAGAGACCAACTCACTCGGAAACGGACGCACTTCTCCAAGGAAGTCATGGGAGAGGTCACGGCCCCCAGACCAGGAGGCGCGTCGGGAGCATCCCAGGCCTGCAGCCACCTGTCCGCACCAGCCTCTCCTCGCTGACAGGACGCAGCAGGACCTGACCATCGCTGTGGTGCCAGGGATCCACCGTGCACGTGTGGGAAGCTCAGTGCAACTGGGTTCTCTCCATCTGACCCAAGAGACCCCAACCAGCCACACGGGCCGTGAGCAGCCCTCCTCTCTGGATGGGGGTGGGATCCTGCGACTCAGCGCTTCCGAGAAAGGGGACAGCACTGAAGCATCCGAAACATCCTGAGCTCACGTAGATTTAAACTTCGAAGAGCAAGCGCCCCCTGGACAGCAAGAGTCCCAGACCTTGACCCCGCCGCAGCAGGCAGATATGCTCCCAGCCAGCCCGCTCCAAATTCTTCTTGAAATGAGACATGCACACCCCACCTGCTAAAATATCCGAAGCAACCTTACGTTTAATAACTTTCACAAGCCTTTCTGAAGACGAAATTACTTTGAAGCATTAAAATCTCCTACCCATTTGGTAAAGGCTGACTGACCCCAAAAGGACCCGCTGCATCTTGCCACGACTCTGTCCTTGAGCTCGGTGTGCTGGGTCCTCACGGAGAGACCACTGTGGACACGCTGATTTTGTCTGAGTGACCCTGAAGTGTGCGGCGAGTGGCCTGGAGCATCAGGCATTTTTACCGGAGGACGGTCTCCCCTCCGCCCCTGTGCCCACCCTGATGCTCGGGGCTCCCACACGCGGGTCACGAGGGCTCTGCTTCACTGCGCACCTTCCCCAATTCAGTGCAGTGTGTATGCGCGTTCAAAAACATCTGTGAGCGCTGATCACTGATGCCTCCAAACTCACTGAATGAACGACTTCAAAGCGCTCTCTCCCCCCACGCCATCCCTGAAGAGTGACAGCTGCCGGGCGGAGACCCCCGACTCCAGCGTCCAGGCCAGGCGGCTCCTTTCCGCCCAGAGCGACACGGACCCGCCTTTTGCCTCTAATTAAAACCCGGCATCACGCCCGTCCGCCTGCATCGCTGACCCCGGGGCACAGCCGTTCCGTCCCCACCGGGAAAACGGAGCGGATTCCAGCCTCTGATCCGCAGCTGTGCCCTCAGAGCCCGCAGGGACGTCAACGACCGTCCCCCCCAAAGGATTCAGCTTCCACAGGAGCTCTCCCGAGCTCCCAGCAAAAGCCCCTCAAGGCTTCCAAGAGCCGGGCGTCTTAGCAGCTGGGCGGGCAGTTCGTCGGCCAGGGTTCCGAGATCGGGGCCGAAGGTCGGGGGCCGGTGGCTCGACGCCGGGGAGCCCTCCCCGGCCGCAGGCGTGCACGGGCCGCGCAAGCTGCGAGGCCCCTCCCTGCAGGGACACCGACCCCGCTCGGGGACCCCCGCCCTCACTGATCACCTCCCGACCCCACTCACGGGGGCACAAGCCCTGCGTCCGCGGGGGGGGCTGGACACGCGCAGGGCAAGTGCGCACGCCGTCGGCACAATTTTCCCACAACGCCTTACAAACTCACCTCAATCCACGAGGCCTCTGAGGCGAAGAAACCACTCGGTGCGGTCATGCACGCGGCTGAGGCGCACGCAGGCGCGCGCGCACGCTCGCACGCATGCGCAGGCTCCCACACAGGGGCACGCTCCGTCTCACACACGCATGCACGCACGCACGCACGCACGTGGGTGCACGCTCGCACGCATGCGCAGGCTCCCACACAGGCGCACGTGGGTCACTATTTACTAAAACCGGGTAAAGCTTGGCCGCCTCCCTACTTGGCCCCTTGTGACTCTTCGCTTGCTGATGTGTCATCACTTCATGCCCCAGCAAGGGGCCAGTGACTCGGACAGTGGGTTCCTGGCCCTAATGCCCTCGGCGGTCCCTCTGAAGCTTGCGTTTAAAGAGGCACTGGAGGTGTGGTTCACAACAAGGGAAATCCCCGGGAAACAGTGGCTTCGCTCTGAGCCTGGGCTCCCCGCACACCCAGTGGCCTCCACATCTGTCCTTCACCAAGTCTGTCCGCAGGGAACCTCACAGCAGACACTGCTGTGGATGTCCCCACACGACGTCCCAGCTTCCAGGCGTGCCCCTTCCCAAGCTCCCAGACACCTGCTGTCATGGGTAACACCTGCTGCATGCTCACATTCTCCTTGTGTCCCTCGAGCTCTTGCCCTGTGCAGCCGGGAGGTATCGTGAGAAGCCCATCCTCACAGCCTGCTCCAGCTGCCAGCCTGGCCCACGTGCCCGTGCCCCCCTCCTCCCACACTCCCGTGCTCCCTAATCACGACCGCTCCGAGAGAATGCTTCAGCCGCTGGGCTCCCCACTGACGTGACTTCACGTCCCCCTCCTGCCTTCTCCCCTGCAGGACCTCACGCTCCCCCATCACAGCCCCACACCCCGGAGACTGAGAACGCCTCTTCACCAGCGACGCCCGTCGGGGTCTCCAGTCCTGGCCGCGGCGCCGGGTGTCCCGCTAAGCAGCTGCCCACCGCCCACACACCAGGCAGGACAGTGGGGCTGGAGAAGAACAATGTCTGGCTGAGGAGTCTCACGCCACACTCATGGCCGCTATTCTCGGGGGCGTCAGGAGGTGTTCTTATCCACGCTCCTGCAGGGGACCTTCCTCCTGGTCTTCTCCCCTCAGCTGAAACCCCGGCGTCGCCTCCTCTTCCCACAGCTGGTCCTCGCGGGTCACGGGGCGTGACTCCCTAGAAATAAGACCACTGCACTGCCATCGTGACGGGTATCACAGCGCGCAGTGGCCCTGCCTCCCCTCTCCGCAGAGGGAGGCCCCTTGGACTGTGAGTCCACCTGCGCGCCTGCAGCCCCCGCCACCTGGCGACCTGCTCCCCTCGCAGCAGGAACAGACCACCTCCCACCCCAGACGTCCCTTCATGCACATCCGTGTGCGCAGCTGCGGCGGCAGAAAAACCCTGAAAGACGGTCTGTCCCTCCGCCAGCCCCACACTTCCCCAAGCCGGCCCCGACCATCAAACGGCAAGGCCGGTCCTCAGCCTGCGCCTCCGCCGGGCTCCCCACGCTCTGCCCTGTGTCCACTCCCCTTGGCCTCGGGATCGACGCCATCCTCACCTCCCTGCTCCCCCCTGGGTTTCTTTCCTGGTCTCCCAGAACTCGGAATGGCGGAGATCTAAGGGGCAGTCCCTGGGCCCTCCCCCCACACGTATAACTGCCATTCTTAGCTATGACATAACGATTTGTATTTATTCCATTATTTATATTCTTTTTTAAATTTTATTTTATTATGTTATGTTAGTCACCATACATCACATCATTAATTTTTGATGTAGTGTTCCACGATTCATTATTTTCGTGTAACACCCAGTGCTCCATGCAGAACATGCCCTCCCCAATACCCATCACCAGGCTAACCCATCCCCCCACCCACCTCCCCTTTAGATCCCTCAGTTTGTTTTTCAGAGTCCATCCTCTCTCATGGTTCATCTCTCCTTCCAATTCCCCCCGCCCATTTTTCCCTTCCTTCTCCTAATGTCCTCCATGCTATTCCTTATGTTCCACAAATAAGTGAAACCATATGATAATAGGCTTTCTCTGCTTGACTTATTTCATTTAGCATAATCTCCTCCAGTCCCATCCATGTTGATGTAGAAGTCGGGTATTCATCCTTTCTGATGGCTGAGTAATATTCCATTGTATATATGGACCACATCTTCTTTATCCATTCATCTGTTGAAGGGCACCTCGGCTCTTTCCACAGTTTGGCTATTGCAGACATTGCTGCTATGAACACTGGGGTACATGTGGCCCTTCTTTTCACTACATCTGTGTCTTTGGAGTAAATCCTCAGGAGTGCAATTGCTGGGTCATAGGGTAGCTCTATTTTTAATTTTTTGAGGCACCTCCACCCTGTTTTCCAAAGTGGCTGTACCAACTTGCATTCCCACCAACAGTGAAGAGGGTTCCCCTTTCTCCACAACCTCTCCAACATTTGTTGTTTCTTTCCCTGTCCATTTTGGCCATTCTAACTGGTGCAAGGTGGTATCTCAGTGTGGTTTTGATTTGGATTTCCCTGATGGCTAATGATGATGAACATTTTTTCATGTGTCTGTTAGCCATTTGTATGTCTTCTTTGGAGAAGTGTCTGTTCATATTTTCTGCCCATTCTTTGTCTTGATTATTTGTTTTTTGGGTGTTGAGTTTGAGAAGTTCTTTATAGATCTCGAATACCAGCCCTTTGTCTGTAATGTCATTTGCAAATATCTTCTCCCATTCTGTGGGTTGCCTCTTTGTTTTGTTGACTGCTTCCTTTGCTTGACGAAGTGCCAGAAGTTCATTTTTGCTTTTGTTTCACTAGTCTTTGGAGATGTATCTTGAAAGAAGTTGATGATGGGTGATGTATTAGGGTTCTACTAGAGAAACAGAGCCCTAGAGGGAGATACTGGATTTGTGTGCAAGACCGAGAGAGAGAGAGAGAAATATGTAGGTCAGAATTCAGACTGGAAACCTTCAGCAGAATTTGTGGCTTCAGCTGATAGTGAGAGTTTTTCTTCCTCAGAGAAATCTCAAATTTTTTTAATCTTAAGGCTTTCAACTGGTTAGATGAGGCCCACCCACATTATGGAGGGTGACCTGCTCGACTCTAAGTCACTGACTGTAGACATCAGCCACATCTACCGAATACCTTCACAGCAACACCTAGCTTAACGTTTGACTAGGGAGCTGGGTGCTGTAGCCTAGCCACATGGACAGATAAAACTGTTAATAAACTGACATATTGATATATGATGGTTATTTAAAAATATGTAAAGGAAAAGAGCCACATTTTAAAAATTGGATTATCTTGGGCACCTGGGTGGCTCAGTCGGTTAAGCGACTGCCTTGGGCTCAGGTCACGATCCCAGGGTCCTGGGATCGAGTCCCACATCAGGCTCCCTGCTCTGTGGGGAGCCTGCTTCTCCCTGTCCCACTCCCCCTGCTTGTGTTCCCTCTCTTGCTGTGTCTCTCTCTGTCAAATAAATAAATAAAATCTTAAAAAAAAAATTGGATTATCTTTGTTTGAATGACACATGGAAAGGATCTACTCCTTTGAGTTATAAAGACAATATGTTATTAGGAATATAAATATATGGAAGAATAAATTATCTAAGTATAAGCAGAAAGCACGTGACCGTCCCTCGGATGGACGTGGTGCACAGAGGCTACTGGCCAGGACGCAAACCTGACTGGTCTTCCCAGAGCCAAACATCTCAGCTCCACTCCAGTGAGCAGAGGCCGCTGAGGGTTCTGCCGAGGATGGGCTGGACTTGGAAACGGATCAAATGAGGAGCAATGATGAGTTGAAGGCCCCACACTGGCATCGCAGGCGGCACGGGGACAATGCAGGTTGGATGTAGCAGGCCTCCTGGAGGGATGGTACACACACAGCGGCGAGAGCAGAGGGCTGGTGCAGGTGGGATTCCAGGCCATTCTAGCTCAGTGCCATGCATTTGGACAGAACCTGGAACATTCTGGTTTTCTGGGACATGAAGATGGGGCAGGGAATCTCTAAGTGTCCCGTCAATGCCTGGCTTCCTTCAAAGGGATGCAGGATGGCAGATATTTTCCACATGATCACAGAACACGGTCAGTCATGTTCTACCTCAGAAGGAAGTAGAAGTGTTTGTCAAACACATGACAACCAATCAGGCCCCCAGTCCATGACCTCAAACCACGACCGATCAGTGAGCGCACTCTGTAACTCCACCCTGACACCCACTGGCCATGGGTCACGCTCTTCGAGTCCGTGGATGTTGGTAAGGAAGCCCTTAGGACACCCACCGACTTTCCCCAGCAAGGCAGGGTTCTCGCTCAGACAGCAGGAAAAGGGTTTGCTCCGATTCTCACCGTGATACTCCCAATTCCAGCTGGGCCTTCTCCTGGCCGATGCACCCTCACGTGGGAGTCTCATGACCAACATGGGAGTTTGATGAGCAACACATCCCACACCCAAGAAAGGGCATTACTGCAGAATGCTCTGCACGACGATGTGCACCCAAGGAAGCTGGGCAGGCAGGCCAGAGACTGTGTCACAAACTGCTCTGTCTTCCTTTCTGACATGCTAACCCCACAGGGACATGCACAGCCCGGGGCGGGGGGTGTCCCAGGAGAGGCATGAATGGGTCTCCGTGTTTTATGAAGCAAGATGCTCATTGGCATTCCCTGCAACCATCTGCCAGGCAAGCACTTGCTTGGTAAGCATCAGAAATATGAGCTCAGGTGTCCCACTGACCCCTTTCGACTGTTCCCTGAAAACCATCCACGTCAAAACAGCATCTGAAACTAGTTCTCCAAACCTTCAAGTACAGGCTGTTAAGTGTGATTCACTATTTATTACGGGACTTGTGATTATGCAGTCTTTCCCAAGGAAACATTATGACATCAGTGAGCAACATTTTAATAATGGAGAAATGTCAGATAAAAAGTCAAGATCAAACTTTACCCCTCAGTTCAGGATGGGCATAGATAATTTTGTCACCAGCACCTAAGTAGATAGATTCTTCCGGCCTGCTGGTTCCCCACATCTCAGAGCCGTAGACTTCTAAGGGCATGAGAGTGGCCACAATGTGCAGATCCGCGGATGGGGGTCTACCGATGGGAACAAGGCAGAGCTGTGATCCTCTTTACCACCTGGGTTTCCTTCCTGTTGGAGTTGACTGGTTTAGAGTGACCGTTTGCTTCCAATCCTATTAACATTGATACCTCTTACGTGATGTAATCAGAACTGGCTCAACAGTGAGGAAAATGCCAGAAACGTCCATGTGTCACATTGCCAAACCCTCACCTTGCCACCCCTAACCTCACTTCTCCCGAACCGGCGTGCAGACACGCGCCCACATGCACACTTGACAAGAACATCCGTGTTTTCACTTCAATTTAACCACTGACTGGTCCAGCGACCCCCACGGGATGAACCAGGGGATTGCTCATTTACTTTTCTTCCCAGGACATGTCTCTAATACTTTACTGACGTCCATGGAGAATAATTGGAATAAAGAGGTGCAGCATCACCACCTGGGCTTTGCAGGGAAGGTGGCGCCCAAAGCCGTGGTCAACCTGGGGGTGCAGGTGGGGGCGCAAGTGAGGCCGCAGTCGCGGGCTGGACAGGGACTTCCCACACGGCCCCCACCATCCTCCTCCTTCCTGGCTTCTGTGTCCTTCCTTCATCCCCAGAAGCCCACTCTGTGCAAGCTGGAGTGCAGCCCGCTGTAAGGAACATCCACACGGCCTCAAGGAGCCGCTGGCCCATCTTCCTCATCTTTGAGGAAGATTCTGCAGGCATCGGCGGCACGCTCTCCTGCTCTGTCCTGATCACACAGTCCTGAGGACCTCACAAGAGAGCAGCCTATAAACGTGTCCTTCACGTGACTCCTGCTTAGCACTGTGCTGGCCGGACACAGGAACGTGCCACGTGCAGCACAGTGTCCCCGCTCACCACCCATCCTGGGCTCTCAGCTGTGCACGGGAGTGGGACCTCCTGGGGCCCCAGCAAGCCTGCTCCTCCCCTGCTCCTCCTCCATGTTCGTCCACACAGACAGGAGCAGACCACCAGGTCCCTGGTCGCCTCAAAATCCTCCTGCGTGAAATGAGGGGCTGGACCAGGTATCCATGAGGTCTCTCCATATTTCATGTTTTTAAAACACCCCCAGGTCCACGTGACAGGACAGTTTGCTCTGCGATGACCATGGAGGTCACGCCTCAAGCTGTGCTTGCTCCTGAAATCTTAGCTGAGGAGCTGCT
Source organism: Neomonachus schauinslandi (assembly GCF_002201575.2). Classification (NCBI taxonomy): domain Eukaryota; kingdom Metazoa; phylum Chordata; class Mammalia; order Carnivora; family Phocidae; genus Neomonachus; species Neomonachus schauinslandi. The sequence continues at coordinate 655,850 of NC_058412.1, read as the reverse complement.
CTTACTCAATCCAATAACAGAGATGAAAGACCCAAACAGAATGCACGATGACTTTATTCATTTCAACCCCTCCCTTTAAAAAACACAGCTACTACTTTAGTTCCTTTAAATGTAAAATTAAAATATAAGACACTTCCAACTATTGATTCCCTTCCTTCAAGAAAGACCACAATCAGGCCTGTATCATCTTCCACTGCCTCGGCAAATTTCACATTCTTGACTCTCCCAGAATAATATTTGTGAAGGTAATGGGCACTTCCACGTGGTGTTACCATATCCGAGCCATTCAGGATCTCACGCCAGGCGGCTGCAACTCAGAGTTCCCTTCTGTGTTAACTTGCACTGTTTTGGGTAAATCATCTAAAATTTCCTTTGCTGTATGTGATCCTTGACATCGTCCCTGGATTACTGCTTGGTGGCTCTTATGCCTGAAGTCCCGACACAGCAGGAAAAACACCATGGGTTACCACGGACGAACCACGTCATCTTCTCTCTGTCGGGATGTTGGCCTTCCGCCAACAGAAGCCACCGTCAGAAAGAATTGAGAACTTACGGAATGAACTGAAATTTGAGAATAAATCAGTTTCAAAGAAGGAAAACACTTTCTTCAGCATGTCTGCTCTGGGGGCTGGGGCAGGACAGCTTAGGGGGACAGGGGAGGTGATCTGGGGTCACCACACCTGGTGAGCGCGGATTCCGTCCCACAGCAACTCACAGACGCGGCAGCCGCTCGCCTTCCCGAGACTCCCCTTCCTGAGCTCTCATGGGACAGACCTGACTTCTCACAGCAGAGCCACGGAGCCTCAATCAGCCTCCAGAACCGAGTCGACTCAAGGACCGCTGCCCTTGAATCCGGGACAGAGTCCTCAGGAGGAACGTTTGTACCGCCCGCCTCCCCACTGGCTCCCACAGAAGGACGTGCGGCATTGGTGCTGGATCCAAACTGAGGCCACCTCCCAGGGACCCAAGCCCACGATGGTGGGCCAGGCGACAGTCGCCTTTCCTTCCTCTTGAGCCTACCGCACACGCGTCCTGGGGCTGTAGACGCAGCCTGCGGTGATTCTTCCCTTTTCTGAATAGAGTTGAAGAGACGTATTCACTAACCGGCGGCATCTCCACGCTGGCTTCCTGACTCACGGTCAGAAGGGGCCTGTGGAAACCCTCAGAACCGCTTCTCCTGGCGCAACAGAAGCCCAGCCGCCGGGCCACAGGAAGGACGGGAAGAATGGTGGTTCGTCCTACGCTCCCAGTCCGCGTGCCTCTCCGGCCCAGGCGGAGCAGGTGAGTCAGCCGTGACGACGGCGCTCCACTGTAAACATGAACACACGGACCCCGACGACGACTACAGAGTTGCCCCCGACGTGCCCTGCTCCTGCTCCCTCGGGTGTGACCGCTCACGCGGCCGTCTCGCCTTCTCCATCCTTGCCGGCTGGAAGCACTGTGTCCTTCCTCTCCTGCCTCAGGGCTACGCCGGCCATCTGTCCGCCTGTCCTTCTGTCGTCTACAGGAAATGGGGCCTCTGCCAGGGCCGTCTGCTGGTTTGCTACCTCGGTGGCATCACGCTTATCCCACTTGGGGAAAATGAGGTAACACCTCGGAGAATTTGGTAACGTGCCAGGGGGAGCGAGACACGGCCCCACGGCAGACACGAGCCCGCAACCTCCGTGCGTTTGCTGTTTGCTGGTGGCCTGGGGCACGTCAGGCATTCCAGGCTGAAGGACGAGTCGCTGCAGGTCGGACCTCTGGCTAGGAAGACAACAATTAACTCTCAGCGGTCTCCGTGGGTTCTGACGGGAACAGAAACCACATCTGGCCATGCTGCTCTGCCCACTTACCCGACAGCCCATCAGGCAGCCAGTTTTGAGAAGCAGCATATCCACGCTACCGTCATGCAAGGGTTCCACCACCCAAGGTGCTGGAGTGTCCACGTAGACGGGACTGCTAGGCGGCGTCTGGGGGAGGCTAACAGGACAGCCACATGCATACCCTTGGGTCTGGGGATAAAGCCATGTCAATAAAACCACATCTGCTAGTAAATGCTGTCCTCTTGGAGGAGCTCGTTGGGATAGTGAGCTGCTGCCGGGCTCTCGCAGGGTCTGAATGCCTGACCACAGGCCCACGAGCCACAACACAAAGCAACTGTCCACCGAGGCTCGAACGTCACCTGCCCTGCAAGGCCACACAAGCTGGACGTGGGCAGCGACCTTTCCAAGGGGGACTGGTCTATACAGGACTGGGCTGGACCAGGTCTCGGTGGAAGAGGTGAGCACATGAGCAGGAGTCTCGACCCCCTTCCGCCGCCACATGACACTTGTGTCCCATGAACCACACCCACGACCTTACAACATGTTGTGTTCCCCACTCCTGTGATTTTGAACACTACTAATTAAGAGGTCTGGAAATTATGGAGACATCGTGCTGAAACTAAGGTATCTCCTGAAACCTCTGTGTGGTGCTGATTCTAATGTGCCCCGGGGTGAGAACCACCTCCTCCAGCGACTTCCCAGCTCATGAGTAAGAAAATATTGTCAGTTAGTTATCTTTACATGTCTCTGTACCCATCGGTCATCTAATCTTCTATCTATAATCCACCTGCCCACCCATCAGTCTAATCCATGCTTTTTGGCTCGTGTCTGATCCAGCTCCAAGGCTCCTTTTCACGAGATGGAAAGGCTTCTGGAGCCACCTGTCTGTTCATAGTGATGGAGCTTCTGGGCACATTCTCACCTGAGCAGAGACGCAGGGGATGATAACACCTGATCCCAAAAGACAGGATGCAGGGAGGCAGTGGGAGGAGACAGAGGGCGACTCCACCGGGACAGGGTGAGGGGCGTCTCTGCCAGGAGCTGAGCTGAGAGCAGAGGGTGGCTCTCCTCCAATGTGAATGCAGTGCGTTTCTCCGCATCAGACCACACTCACCCTTGAGGGCAAGGCCTGGCGTATGCACGATTCGATGCCCTTAGTTCCAGCATAAGACACGTTCCATAAATATCTGCCAAGTGAGAATGGCCTAGGGAAAGCGAGCCCCCCTTCTAACAGACAGAGCGAACCTCGGTGAGGGGCTCCGGGTGAGTGGTGGTGCTCCTGTGGGTGGGCACAGCCTGGGACACGCAGCTGCTCTGAGCTCCACACCATCTTCTGTTCTGTGTTTAACACGCGTGACTGACTTTGTTTCTGCCCTGAGGCCTTACTGAGGCTGGATGGGTATGGAAACATGTGAAAAAGGACTGATTCCGACTCAACTAGGAGACTCATGAATTTTTACTGATCGGGGCAGTTCTCACCAACGTGTTCATAGTACCCAAGAACTCAGTCTGCTACATCAGACTAGAAGTAACTTTCTACCACGATGCTCTCATATCTGAAAGGTCTTTTTAAAAGTTCTGACCATATTGCAGGGAAAATGAAATCTGTCAGGTGGGCCATTCTGAGGTCCTGTCAGCCCAGCCCACTCAGCCTAGCCTGCCCATGAGCCCCACCTGCAGACCCACCCCGGTCCCTGCTCCTCCCCGCACACGTCAGACTCAGTGACTTTCCTTTGTCTCGGATGACGTGTCTCAGAATTTGCCCAAGACACAAACTTGCCCATGGACGGTCTGACCCTGCCGCGGCTGCTGTAACAGCAGATACCGATGTGGAGAAAAACCCGAGTGTATTAAACAGAGGGAAGCTGTAGGCTTATCCCCACATATGTATTACATGCAAATAAGCAGATTTCTGCCCCTGTCATATAGCAAAACTATTCCGAAGCTTGGGACGGTATGTACATGAGGAAGATTCACTTTGTGGATCCTTTGTGTTCAAGCAGAGCTGACATTCTTCCTTTTAGAATTAACTGAAACTAGGATTTACTCTGAAAAATGAGGGTGTGAGGCTATGTGATTTATGAGGCCTTCACAAACTTAATATTTTTATGAACTTTATGAATCTGAAAAACGGAATCTGTCTCATTAGTAGTGCTAAAACCACATCTTTTCTGTCACGTAAGAATCTAGACATATCATTTGATAATGTGATTTAAAGGTATATTTGTACCCAATATTGGAATAGCTCTGTTTACAAGGTTTGCCCATCATTCACTCAAGGATGAGCATTTGGGTGAACACTGCCTGCTTTCTCTGGGCTGGGGCGGGGTGCACGGGGCCCTCTGAGTCATGTCTTTCTTCACCCTAAGAAAGCAAACCTGCAGAGAAAACACAGACGTGCAGCTTAGAACGTGGACAGTTGGAAACACTCCATGCACATACACCCCAAACTGTGTGTCCCTCAAGAGCCAGTACGTGTTTATGCTGACTACGAGCGCCTTCTCCAGGCCCAGCGCAGATCAGGAGCCATGCGTGGGCCCCACAGGAAGAGGTGGGGGTGCATACGGATTCTTCGCAGGTGAGCAAACAAGACGGGCTGTGAGCAGGTGTCCTGGAAGCTCAGTGTGCTTCATCTCGGGGGACCTTCCGGCACAGCGGCTGTCTGCCCTCACCTGGAGCTAATGGTTGGTTTCCTGGGAAAACAAACCCTGAGGCAGGGGTGTCCACACGCCAACCCTTCAGGGGATGTTCACAGACTGAAAGTGTGCTGGGAACCCTGTAACCCTCAGAATAAACTCCCTGTGAGAGGCGTCTGCACCAGTGCCTCCGGGACCAGGCGTTCCTCCTGGTCTCGCCCCCTCTCCCCCAGGTGCCACCCCTGCACTGAGCTGCACCTGTGGCTGTCCCCATCGCCCTCCCTCATCGACGTCACCCTCCTTCATCGACGGCACCTGCGACCTTGACCCCACCGCTCCGTGGTGCCGTCCTGGCATCAGCCATGCCCTGTGCACGGACGTCAGAGCTTCTCTGTGCCCAGCATCCCGCGGGGTGTTTATTCCATCCTTCCTTGCATCCTGCGGTCTGACCTGACCACAGAAGGAAGTCCGGGGCAAATGCATGTTGATGAGCCCTCATCCCAGGTATCACCAGGTGTGTGCGTCACGAGATGTCCTGCAAGGTGTCTGCCCACATTACACACAAGCGTGTGAGAGCAAGCCAACAAGGGGACACCTGACAGACACGTCTCACCACCGGCCGGGCAGCATCCACACTCCCCAACGCTCAGTCTTCCCAGTTAGAATGGGAGCGGCACCGTTCACCCTGCACAGCTTGTGAAGGCCCATCGCGATGTCCATGATGCACCTCCCCGCACACGGGCATCTCACAGGGCCTCCGGCAAGGCACCTGCTGAGTCTTTCTAGCGTTCTTTCCAGTTCACAAATATACTCAGTGAAATATGATTTACAGAGAAAAGTAATCACAACAAAAGAATATACAACAAGCAGAACAAAAGTTACAAAAGGAGGCACACTCACCACTTCTTCATGGGTTGCATCTTCTACGTTAATGCCGTTAACCTGAAAAGACGACAAATTGAAAAGTTTGAGGATGATATTGGTCACTAGAAGTTTAAAGTAACAACAGAGCCAAGGGCTAACATTTGCAATACTGACCTGCAGCATGGCATCTCCTACGAACAACATCCCTGTCTGGTCAGCTGCAGGGTTGCAAAAGGGGCACAAGTGTTAAGAAACATTCAGGGACGTCATGCTTTGTTAGGGCACTTGTCCAAGCTTAGTGTCAGCAGCAACTGGAATGGCTTGTGTGTGGGCACATGTGCGTGCATGAGTGGGAACGTGCGTGTGTGCACGTCTGTGGGTGAATGGGTGCATGGGAACACGCATGCATGAGTGTGCACGTGTGGGGAATGTGTGTGCCCATGAGTGTATGCACACGTGCATGTATTGGGAATGTGTCGTGCATGTGTGTGGGTGAGCGTGTGTGAGCACGTGCACACTTGTGTGTGTGAACATGTGTGTGCACGAGTGCGCACATGCATGGGGAATGTGCATGCTTGTGAGTGTGCACACATGCATGTGTGGGTGTGATTGTGTTGCACATGTGTGTGGGTGACTGTGTGCACTCATGTTGGTGAATGTGTGTGAACATGTGCATGTGAGCATGTGTGTCAGTGTGCATGGGGCGTGCAAATGTGAGTGCACTTGGGCATGCATGGATGTGTGTGGACTGCATGGGTGCACACACATGTGCATGGGCCCGTGTAGGTGTGGGAAAACGTCAGCAGCCAAGCAGCAGGCACCCCACCCATCAGGCTGAACAGCCAATTTGAAGCACATTAAGAGAGTTACTTCGCAGACATGTAAGTGTTGTTTAATATGGAACACGAATGTCACCTCCTCCTAATGAAGAATTTCACCACCTTATGTGTAGTCTGATTCCCGGTTTTCATTAAGTGGGCACAGACAATGGAACAGGAATCCCAAAAGCTGTTCAGCATTTCCGCACTTTCTCGGGAACAAATTTACACAGACAGTTGTAATTAAGGAGACGGTGCGGAGAACACAGATGGGAACATGCCCTGGGGAGCCCCACAGAGGCTCACGGCACCGTCCCCACCGCCCCTCCAGTCCTCAGGGGCGGGGACAGCTGCTTCCAGTAGATGAGCACATCTGCCCAAAATGTAAAGCATCTCGAATTCCCACCCTCCTATGAATTTGTTTCAATTTTTTAGTCTTTGGTTAAATATTGGAGACCAAATAATAAGCTATTCTTTTAACACTGCAATTCTCTATGTTCCCCGAATGCATTTAATGCTAATTGTTAATATTATATCTGGTCATTGACAAATATTAAACTTTTTTGAAAATACAGTACAGCCTTTATTTGACTAAATGTAATGGTACTGAATTTAGGTAATTAGCAATGTTCTCATTTACACAGCAACCTTGCCCAGAAAGCCTGCATGGCCTGGCGGTGTGACCTGTCTCTCTCCGTGTCTATCTCTGGGTCTCTCTCCGCTCTCCCCACCCTTCTGTTTTTCCAAACCCTGTCCAGCTCTGAGCTGGGGGCAGGGAACAGGACAATGCTGATTTCAGGGGCTCCAAGTCTATCAGGTGACAATCCACACAAGGCAACAGAAGGATTATTGACTACTGACTATACAAATATTTTGTAAAATTATGCATGGTAGCATCCACATCCACATATAGCTCTGACAAGCACGAGAGGTGCAGACGGTCTGGTGAACCCCAGGTGCAGGACTTAATTGTGCAGGACCTCGGAAAAACCTAGAACACACACACAGTTCTGCCCTGAAACTGAACAGAAACAAGGGGGTTCCACACCAGGCTTGGTCAGGTGGAACGGGGTGAGGCAGGATGGGCAAGGGATGGAGCACTAAGGACAGGTAGTCATGGGTCACGGTGTGAGGCCCTAGACACCATGTCACAGGAAGGGACTTAATTTCACTGCTATCATGCATCCTTCAGGGCCGGGCTACCCCTCTCAAACCCTCCCTTAGTGACCTGCACATACTTGCCATGCAGTGAACATCAGTGAAGGACACTTTTATCCCCCGAGTCTTTCTGGGAAAATGTCATCTATATGAACAGTGAACTCAGGCAGTGAGAAGTTCAACATTATCTGAAAAAATATATTTTTTTTGTTTCCAGACATTCAGATATGAAGTCTTAAGAGTTTGAATAGTGAGGTTCTTATCTGCAAAATTACACAAATCTACTCAATAAATATTAACATATTTGTATATGGACATGTAATTGTTTCAAGTTTGTATGTGATCTATCCTTTTGACGTGTCTGTGCCTAGAACCCACTGACTCCCAGTCCTACCTGACCTGTCCGAACCCCAAGTTCTCAGCTCTCTGGCCTTGGGACCAGCCCCTCTGTGGCCGTGGGACCACCCACTCTCCAGCCATGGGACCAGCCCCACTCCAGCCGTAGAACCAGCCCCTCTCTGGCCGTGGGGATCAGCCTTATAACTGAGGCAACCCCTTGACTCTTCCTGGGGCCGTGTTCTCACGGTGTGATCGAACTGACTTCCTCCCTGTGCACCACATGGCAGCGCTCCCACAGGAAGCCTCTGCCAGCTCTCAGGGGTCTCTGTCCTGCTCCTTTCCGCAGAACGCTGACCAAGGAAAAGCCTCAGGCGGTGGCCAGTTTGTGGTCAGGCCTCCCCGAAGACGCTGCACAGCCCCTGCCCTTCCCCACGGTCTGTGTCCCCGTCCCTGCCATGCACCGACCACCTCAAGTCACTGCTCCTTCGCAGAGCGAATCTATGGCCTTTGAGACTGACCTCTGCTCAGGTATTTAAAACAAATATTCTTGTCTTCACTTTTGTGAGAAAGAAAAGGACAAAAGTAAGTTTTTTTCTATTAAAATTAAATAATAACAAAAATGTGATGGTGTTAGGGATCTGTTAAAAATAATCATTTGATATCTTTTTGAGACCGATGTCTCAAGAAGAACCCACCCAAGGCTCTGCAAAACCAGAATTATCAGAGAGAGACTCATCATCTTCCGTGGTCTTGGTCTAACTTTCTGAAAACAAGCCCACGTCCAGGACATCCCCCGCTCTTGGCAATTCTGCCCAAAGCACAGACTCACATCAGCAGTGGGGCTCCACGTGATTCTTGGCGCCGTGTTCAGCCCGACTTCAAGGGCAGCCTTGCTTACGGATCCTCCCAACGTTGAGGCAGGTGAGATGTAGAGGGAGAGGCCACCACCCACACGGTCTCCACCATCTCCGCAGGTACGGGACACGCACCAGCTCTGGTGCTCACCAAGGAAGCCCTAAAAGCTCATGACCACCAACCTCAGCTCCACACCCTGAGCCCCACAAGATACCCGGTCCAAGCACATGCCAGTCCGTTAGCCATGTGCGCGGCGACCTCATGTCGTGGTCATACGTGTTTCACCTGATACTTCACGTCAGGTGAAGCAAACCAGTGGCGTCTGCAGTAGCCAGTCAGAAGACGGGCCCCACAGAGCGACAGTCCTCGGGTGTGAGTGCGGTCCCAGCGGCGCTTGGCAGTGTCTGCACACCACACTGAGCTCATTTCCAAAACAGCACCCTTGTTCACCGTCTAGACTCTCCCAGACGCCATTATTCCATGTGCACAAGGGAGACTGAGTGCACCTGCCTCGAAGGCCTGCAAGGGCTGCAAGGGCTGAACGTCAGTCCTTGGAAGTGTTCACAGAGGACCTCTCCCCTCCTTCCTAGGAGCCCCGGGGAGATGTGCTTTTGACAATGGGAACACCTAAATTTTTGAAGTAATTTAAGGGATTTCAGACCTTTTGAAGTAAATAAAAAGGTATTTCCATCTTCCAGGACGGCCCTCAGCAGCGGAAGCTGACGCAGTCAATGGAATTGGCAGAATGTAAGGAGTGACGGCCAAGCAGGTCCCAGGCCGGTGCCTCTGGGGCAGACGGCACCATGGGGGACGCGCTGGGGGACGGCCGCAGCCCAGCCTACTGGGTCCTTGGTGCAAACCTGTTTCCCTTGATCTTCACACGCAGCGACCTTCAGAAGCAGGAATGCCGGCAGCCTCCAGTCCCCTGCTCTGCTTCGGTCGAGCTCTCTGCCGTGGGCTACTGAAGATGAAGACTCTCCCCACACAGGAGTCACGTCCCACCCATCCTTCAGAGCCTGGGATCCACCAGAACATCGAGGTTTCAGCATTTCTCTTCAGCGCTGAAGTTCTCTTTTATTGTCTGTTTAAGTTGTTTATTTTGATGGCTGTGAAAACATACCTTTCATTGATTCGTCTACAATAAAGAAGAAGGAACGTTGAAATACTCCTCGTTCAATTTTCTCCAGCTCTAACCAGGCCCAGGGCTGGACACTGGGACCCTCTCCCTCATACAGCCTGCGCACTGGAGATGAAGAGTAGAACGTGGTTGGTTACAGAAGCAGGGGGAGGTAGTTTGGCCTCAAAATTCCAAATCCAGCTCCACACTCACCCACCCCAAGGTGAAAGGACTTTCTCAGGCTACATCTACACAAATCCGGTCAGGTCCAGGTTAACCCATCTCAAAGAGAAGGAGTCTACCAAGATTCACAGACCCCCAGGAAGAGTTAGGGGAAGGGACTCCTCTACCCGTGTGGGCACACGGGCCTGCATGTCTAGCCTACATTCTACACTCCTCTACTGAACGGACGGGAAGGTGAGGCGCTCTGCGGGCAGCAAGACCAGAAGCCGGGACACAGGCCCCCAGGTCTGAGCAGTGACACCCCAAGGATGCGGTGCTGTGAAATGTTCAAGTCTACAAAAAGGCAGCTCAGGCTCTTCCATCTGCTCCCTGAGGCTGGCCCTCTGCTCTCCTGGTACCTGTCGTACACTTACCAGGGTGTGCAAGATGGCAGGGGTCGCAAAGACCTCAACATGGGCTACACATACAGGAGTTCTGTCAAATGGAACAGGAGTCAGACGGGAAAAGCTGTAACATGCATTTGTTAAACTGATGAAATATCATGGACATGAAAATAAATCAATCACCAATCCTATATTGTGACGACATGTTCATGGCAGCAAGATGCTAAATACAAGTGAGAATACCAAAGCAAAACAGAGGGGCGCCTCGGTGGCTCAGTCGGTTAAGCATCTCACTCGATTTCAGCTCAAGACATGATCTCAGGGTCATGAGGTGGAGCCCATGTCGGGCTCCTCTCTCAGCGGGGAGTCTGCTTGAGATTCTCTCTCTTTCTCCCTCTGCCCCTCCCCCTGCTCATGCTCACTCTCTCTCTAATATATAATTTAAAAAAAAAAGTAAAATAGAAATCAGGGGTCCAGGAGACCCACAGCTGCACCCCACACAGCTCAGACACTGGAGGAGGTCTGATAAGCACAAGACTGCAACTGTGGGAGCTCGGCCCCTTGCAGTCCGGAGAGCAGGGCACACCCAGAAGTTTCTGCGATCAACAACTGAATCAGAGAAGCTTATGATGTTCCTTTTGCTTTTTAAAAACATAAATATCATTAAGAAGGTACGTGTGTGACTCAAGACACTCCCTTCATGGGGACCCTGTTTGTGACCGAGCACTGGGGGCGAGTGGGGGAGTCCGCATCCCGAGAGGGTGCAGGGAAGCCAGGCAAGGTGGAGCTTCTGCAGGTGGGCACGCGCCTCAGGAGACCTGCGGGTCAGCGGGTGACCATGGCCAGCAACACTCGAAGGGCTGGATGTCCACCTGAGCATTTACGGTTTTCTGAGTGGAGAGGGTCATGGGAGATTTCTAGAGCTGCCACACAGAGTGTTAAGTATTAAGTTCAAAGGATGTGGACACACACAACACACGTGTGTTCTCAGTGTGAGTGCCACACTCACACAAAACTCCTCTCGGGCTCTGATGAAATCTTCATAGTAACCTTTACGGAAGGGGCCAAATCCTACTGCCTATGGCCATTTCAGGGCTTTAAGTGAGATTTGGGGTGATCACATCGCCAGCACCCCACGAGCCACCCCGATGAGCCTGCACTTGCAAATCCTGAGCAGGTGGGCCTGGGCAGGTACACTCAACACCTGGTGGAAGCAGGGAGCGCACGTCTGAGACCGATCTCATCCCACACAGCAGGCTGGCTGGGCTCAAGGCACACAACACAGCATGGCACACCTCTCCACTAGTCTGTGAGGGGAATGCCACACGCACTGAGCAAGTTCTGTGGGGCCCCTCTCTCCTCCCAGGTGTTGCCAAGACCAGAAGGACTTCCCCACCCACTAAATACCACTCTCCTCACTGGCAGAATCAACAGGATCCGCTTGAGCTGCACGAGGTGGGGATGCCAGGAACAAGCTCTGTGCACCCCTGGATTCTGAGAAACCAGTGAGGGGCCCTGACCGTCAGCATTGTGGGGGCAGAGGCCGCCGGGCAGAGTGCAGCTCCTCAGAGCTGTGGCACCCTCCTGAAGAGAAGAGGGAGTGAAGGCCCAGTCACAGCACCCGCCCAGGGGGGCTGTGATGCCCCCCACGGCCTCGGTGGTCACCCAAGGACCCAGCTGGTCCAGCTTCCCGCTGTCGTGTGGAATCTCAGCATGCCCGCTGAGAGAAGCTTGACTTCCAGAGCCAGGCAAGATCTCCACACTGATGACTTCACAGCAAGGACAGTGAAGCCCAACCAGGACAAGTGAGCTCCTCAGGAACATGCTTCAAGGCTCCAGGGCTGGCTCTTCTGAAAGGCCATCCAAAGTCCACCACCCACAAAGCCCCAGGATCGTGAAATTTAATTACATCCTCAGACAGACCTGAGCGCAGCTTATCCTGCTTACTGGCAACAGCACATCTGCTCTACACACCTTAAGAGGTAATTAACCTTCAACTATGAAGCTTAATCTCTTGTTGGTTATGTACATGTTCTGTCCATGCTCACACATACAGTGTACACATGATACATAGAACAGGCTCCGATGTAGGCATCCACATGTGCACATGCACATACACTCACACAAACACGGCAACTTGCATGCATGCATTCAGGGAGGCATGCAAAGGTCCTGTGCATCCCGTCTCCATGTCCCTGGGGACTGGAAAGGAAACAGGCATCCAGGATGTATTTAGGAGACAGAGAAAGTTGTAAGAGAAGGGTGGAGGTACCAGACAGAGGGGAACCATACGCAGATTGGCAGGAAGGTGGCACTGGACCCTAGGTGTCCTGGGTCTAAGTTCTTCACTATTTCATTTGACCCCTATATTCCTTCGTATTCTCATTAAAAAAAAAAAAAAGCCCACAAGTATATAGGCATTTCCTGTATACATTTTAGACATTTCTTCACAAGGTAAATGCAGCATCATCTCAGATGCATATTTGGGAGACACTGAAATAAACAAGAGACTTGAGGAATAAGTGCTCAACGACTAGTCCCCACTACCCAGAGGGTGGACTGGTATGAAATGCTGGAGTTTTCTAATTTTAGTAAAGATAATTTTACTACATTATTTCTAAGATTTTTTTTCTAGTTGGTAACCATTTATGGCTCATTAATTATTAACAAATGGAGTAAAAAGTCATAAAGTTAAAACCACATATTTTAGGAAATTTATGCATAAAATACAGTAAATTAGGAAAAATTTCAGTGTGAACTTGGAGTCTGTAAAAGGAAGTGTTTTCTAGCTCACTATATTAAATGTTCTGACAGCTGCCATACCTGCTTCTCTACTTGTCACCACGTCCTCGTGTCCCTGGCTCCCAGACCTCGTGCACCAGCAAGAAAGGGCTCCCCAGCAGGTGCCGATTACACACTTGGCACAGAAGCAAGCACACAGGTTGGGAAGCCAGTCATGAGCTTAATTTTAACAGAAGAACGAAAGAGAAGCAGCACGAGAAAGTGGGATACAGCTAGAAAGGTAAGGACCAAGTAGAGACTTTGTCATCACAATGTGAAGAACTGGTCATAAGTATTAAGAAAAAGCATCCAATGGTGTGCCCCAAAATAAGGATTAGTCGAGGTTTTGAAAAGCAGGGCTAATGGACACACGAGATCCTTTGTCTCCAAGGAAATGAAGCTGCTGAAGGCACAGTTGCTGACAAAATGCAAGTGAGGGCCCCCCATGCTTGCCCAGGCCCCCCCCCAAGCCACCGCTCCCATGACAGGTGCATCTCCTTGTACTGTTTCAGCAGAGGGTGGGTCTCCTCCTAGTGAAAGGAGGTCCTGCCCTGCCCTAAACCCAAGCTGGAAAGAGCTGTCCCAACAACACGGGGCATGCTCATTCCCTCGGCCTTTCTGGGGGTGGATTTGGGGTCCAGTTCCAGTTACTGAGGTGGAAAAGATGCTTGAAGGCCTTCTTGAATAAAAAGATGGCCCTTCCTAGGGGTGGCCTCCCCCAATTCTCTTCTGCCCTGCATCTTAAACCGCAAGTGCTATTTTGCAAACGTGAAACAGGTAACTCGAGGAGAAGCCCTAGTTGCTAAGGATGGCTCCGCGGAAGGACGGGAAGAAGCTGGGGCCTGGACAGCTGACTTCTTGTTGAGTGAGAACAAGAGACCCGCATTCCTTTAGGCTGCTGTACATTTAGGTTACTTCACAGCCAAACACATCCCTACCTGGACCTGAATCCGGATTTTCATGATGCTAATTTATCAGGGCAATACCTACTGAGGACCTCAGAGACGGGCCAGTTTGGCTGTTTGCCGGCCGTGTGTCTGAGGACCATCTCTGCTGTGTATCTGTGCCTCAGTGTTCTCATTGTACAGTAAGGGTGGCCACAAGAGTCCCTATCCAATAGGGTCCTGAAAGGTCCTAGGATTCATGGCTGGGCACAGAAAGCATTAGCTTAAGTTTATATTACATTAGGTATGGGTACCTAACTGAAGGCGTGTGCCTCAGCCTGGCTCGGGCCACAGTGCATGGGGGTCGGCCAGCGGGCTCCCCACGGAGCTGGCGAGGGACAGTGCCTGAGGTGTGCTGGCAGAACCTCTGGCTGTGTCCTGCGTGCAGGCCCCAGAGGGACTTCAGATGCTCGCTGGAGGTGGAAAAACTGTTGCGGAAGAATCAGAGGTGCCAGAGGCCAGCCCAGCCCAGGGCCTCTCTCTGTGCCTCTGCACCCCGCTCAGGCCCCCACTCCTTTCACAGCCCAGGTGGTCAGCTGCTCCTGTTCTCCGTGGACATTGCGTCCTTAGGACATCACCCATTAATTCAGGTGCTTCTCCTGTTTATTCCCCTGAGCCTCACACAGGTAGCTGGGCCCAGTATGCCTGCACCTGCCACCGCACGGATCCCCACCCCCGCCCTCATTTCCAGCATTCACCTGACCCCCAATATCCACTGTGTCATTTTACCAAATGCCACTGGATGCAGCTGAAGCTAAAGATACAGGGACTCTAGCAGGAGTCCTGTGGAGTCTCAGTAAAACCGCGCCCGGGGCCCCCCTTCAAAGTGCAGGAGAGTCTGGTGGCCGGTGTCCACATCCCCGAGCCGCTAGCATGACCACTTCCTACAGCAGCCAAGTGATTGCTCGTTAATGGAAAACAGATCTTATCACCCCGCGTTTGGGAAGTCCTCAAACCATGCTCTCACTCACAGATACAACCCAGGCTCCTTGCAGGGGCTTCAGAGCCTTGAAACCCTGGCCACTGGCTTCTCCCTGCCCTGAGCTGCTGTGCGTCCTCTTGTCCATGTGCAGAATGCTCCCGCCGAGGGCCGACTTCCCCTGACCACGTCACACGATCCCCCTCACGTCCACCCCCACACGGTTCAGTCTCATAAACAGTGGTGGTCACCACCTTCTCCAATTCCCTGTAACGGCAGGCTCACCACTGAATGCCCAGAACAGAACCTCTTCTAAAGAGGTTATCTGTTGAATGTGGTTGCACAAATTCGCAGATGAATGAGTGGACAACCCAATTTCCCCTTTGACCTTCCAGTTTATAGCCCCCCGGTTCCTGAAAGCAAAGCCAGGTAGACGTCAGGTTCCCACGGTAAGAGACTGAAGCTGCGGAGAATCCCTCAACATCTAGGTCTTTCTTCTGGGGACAGTGACCCCTGCCCCCAACAGGAAGGGTATCCAAGCTACGGAGGGTGCTGGCCATCTCCCTGGGGACAGTCAGTATCCCCACTTCCCACTGCTCACCCGGAGTCTCCGGTCTCCACAAGCAAATCCTGACTCGTCAAGTTGCTGGACTGGGTGCCAGTCTTCGATGACATGTGATGGCGGCCACGCTGCGTCCCCGGGGCTCCGGCACATGGAGGCCCCACACCGCTTGCACCAGGCACCAGATGCAACGGCAGCTCTGCGTGGATTCACAGCAGCCAGAGCCTCCCTGCCCGCGAGACACCCGCCCTGTGCCATACTCGGAAGAGGTGAACTACACCAGACCAAGCCCCCGGTCTCTCAAGCTCCCAGGTCACTGAGCAGTTTATGCTGACTCTCAAAGTGCTCAGGGTGTAGAACATGCAGTCAGTGGAAAAGGGAAGTGAGGGTTCTGGATGGCAGGCAGACCCTGGCAGCAGCAGGGTGGGGGACACCAGCCGTCGCATCCAAGAGTGGCCTGAGCTGGTGGGGCCTATGGAGCAGAGGTATAGGTGGCCACGGGGTGGGGACAGGGCCCTGGCTCTCAGCTCGCAGGCCACTGACGCTGGAGACAGAGGCAGCCTGAGAAGACAGGACAGCTCCGTTCTGAGACCAGCCGGGCTTGCGTCCCTCATGAAACTCCCACCAGCGCAGGCAGAAATCTCGGCTCAAGAGGGAGACCTCAGCGTGTTCTGGCTCCAGGGCTGGTAAGAAGTCTGGGAATCTACTGGGTCCCAGGTCCCCCGGGGAGCCCCCAGCTCACAGCGGATGAGATGCATGCGGGTGACTTGGCGTCTTTCTGAAAACTGCAGCTTGGTTTCTCACTGGAGCTGTCCACACGTGGCCACAGTGACCTGTTCATCCCTCCACAGATATAGGAGGTCTTCTCTCCAAATTAAGCATGAAATCCCTTTCTGCTTTTTGTCTGCTGGTTAATCTTACTTCCTTGTTGTTGTTCTTTTCTGACACTTACATTCATATCCATAAGTCAGAAACTCCACTAATGCAAAATAACTGTGAATGTTCACAAGATTACAGAAAAATACCTCTGAGCCACCTTCCTTCAATTACCAGCCAGCCAAGCAGCTGGGCCCCAGGGCGCAGAAGTAACCAGATGCCCTCATTCAGGAATAAACTGATTTCTTTGCACCTGGCCGATTCTCATTTTAAAGGCACTGGAGAACTGTGCTCTGCAAAGCCTCAGCCCCACAGTGATGCTCCAGGTGGTGCACAACAGAAACACTTCAGTGCCGTGGAAGGTCTGTTTGGAGATGCTTTAAAAATGTCAACAAGAACGACCATCTGATGCAGAGACCAGTGGAGCTCCGTCCTGCCGGACATAATTTTAATAAAACCGTATTTTCTTACAAAACTGAAACTCTTTTGTGTCACCAGGAAAAGCAGACTCAGGAGTACCGTGCTCTGGCTTCGCCTCGTAACCTGGTCTCCTTGGAGGCCCCGCTTCCCGGCAAGGACGGGGATGGTGTCTTTCCAGGCTCATTTGCCTCAATCTCTGAGTAAACAGGATCCCATCTGCTGCAAACTTCAAAGGCTGGTTTGCAACTTTGCTCAACAAGGGGAAAAATGTGTATTGTTGAGCCAATTCCACAATGTCCTTTTGGTGAAAAGGAGTGTTTCTGCAGATGCAAATGTGGTGATTAAAATCCTTCTTCTCTGCACCAATGAGTCAAAGTTGGTGTGCGGAAATTCACATTCCTCGTAAACACAACTCCAGCCACTGACCCGTCACCGCCGCCCTTGTGCATGCACACCTCCAGAGCACGCAGTGTGGGATCCCAGGCCTGCACCACCTCTCCCGGCAATTGCTGGGTGCCGTGTGCTCTGACATCGGGCTGTGGTTTGGCGGATGGGGTGAACCGTATGAGTGTGCTGAGTAAAAGCATGAGCTTATTCTCCACTCTTCACCCACACAGGAACGATTCTAACGTGTGGGCTGCCAGTCCACGGTGGGTCACCACATCCCTTACTCCCGTTTTCAGGGTCAGGGACCTGAAGTGGCCCCTTCCCACGTCCTGTCCAATCCTGGCTCGGGGACAGGAGTCAGTCCCCCTGCACACACCGGCCGCGTGCCCCCCTGGCTCCCACACCAGGCAGGGGACGTGGTCCCTGAGCGGCAGGGACCAGGCTCCTACAGACAGAGTAGAGGGCCCACTAAGCCGAGCTGGTCTGTGCCATCCATTAAAGTGATCTTATTAGAAAGATCTCCCAGCTTATGAACAACAACCCCCCAACACTGGAGATGACCAGAAGTCCCACGTCCCCTTTCCGCTTCTGCACACAGTGACCTCAGTCAGTGGCAGCTGTGGTCCGATCATCCCTCCCGAGGCCCAACGGTCCAGCCGTTCCGGCCTCCCCGCCGAGCCGCTCCTGGAGGGTGGGATGCGATTTTCCCCGCAGACCTCCAGGAGCAGCGCTGACGGCCAACAGTGGGGGCAGGTCTCCTTTGCTGTCACCCCGCTGCAAACACCCAGCGTCCCAGCCTCGGCATGTGTCCCCAGAGCACTGCTCCCATCGGCCACACAGGGAATTGGTACCTCTCTTAAGGGCTTGCAGTGTCAGCGGAAATGAAACAGGCACAGTCGTGTCAAGGGGAGGAGAGATGAGGCAAAAATAAAATGTCAGCTAAACGGTGAAGTAAATGAACAGCAACTGATTTCCATCATTATCAAACACGTGTTATCTTACAAACTGCCGCAAGGCGTACTCGGGACATCCTGGCCGTGTTACCTGCATGGCCTCTGAATATCCTCGATATGACGACAGGGACCCTGTGCTCGGCACCTCCCTGGAAGACAGGCAGAGAGAGGGGTCAGGCTCAGCGCAGACCCACACACAGAAAGAACGTCACACGGAAGAATGCATTCATACCTTTATACTCAGGCCCAAGCCACCAACGGGCTCTCTGCGAAGCGTAACAGTTCTGTGCTTTAAAAAATTTTAGAAAACAAAGCAAGTTGAGGTTAAAATGCATGATCAGAGAGCGAATGCAAAATGCAGATATAAATTCATAATTTAAACTTAAGTAACTGTTTAAGATACATTTGCAAAGGGGACACTGCTTAAATTCAGCAAGACACCATTTCACATCCTCAGTCTGTGGTATTACCTAGAGGAACAAAGACCTTGATTAAAAAAACAGGCAAACAAACGACAAACCAGGCCCTACTGCAGCCGTATTTAAAATCCGCGGGCAATCCCTGCACGTTGGCCCTGCCTTCCTGTTCCATGTCAGAGGACCGCAGGCCCGTGAGAAACGGCCCACACTCTCCCAGGGAGGGACCAGAGAAGCTGCAACCCATACTCAACCCGCCTTCAAAACCTGCTCTTCCCGCCAACCCCCAGCCTGGCTCCCTCCCACCGCGCCTCTTGCCCAGACCAACCACTTTTAGGCCCATTTTTAAGTAGTCAGTGTTGACCCATGCGTGCTGGGCATCACCCTGTCCTCTGACCACGGGGCCGGTGGTGATGAAAAGCTGGAAGCCGAGCAGCACCCGTAACCAACAACGCCCCCAAACCTCTCACTCCAGTAAATCAGCAGTACGCACTCTGCTTGGTCTAAAGTGACCAATCCTTAACCAGATGCACCAGATCTGCGGCTGAGGGTGAGAAACGGGCCCAGGGGCGGAGGAAGCGGAGGGTCAAGCATGTTCGTGCCTCAGAAGGATTCCATGGGAACATCAAGAATGACTTGCACTATCTGCTTTCTAAGTGACAGCGCAGACGCTTTCGGCCTGAACGGTGGCCAAGAGTGTGCTTCCAGAGCAGGGCGACCGGGGACAAGCCGAGGTCAGCAGGGCCCCGAGGGGCTTCCGCACGAGTGCGAGGCCTGCCTGCCGCCAGCAGCGAGCCAGTGGGAACTGTCTGGCCGAGGAGGACGCCGGGTCTGCAGCACGTCTCAGGTGTGACTCAGGTGTGACTCCGTTCTTGGGAATGAATTCACCATAAGCTCAAAGTAAAGAAACCAAAAATTGGAATAAATACAGCTCCTTTAAAGTGCTCATATAGGCATCCATTAGGTAACACTTTAATAGAAAATTTTATATTTTGAACTTCCCTGTGGCTGTAACATTCTCAGCTGTTGACAGTTTATGCAATCACAGTTCGGGGACGCGACTTCACGGCGATGGCTCGTTTTCTCCTCGTCTCCGGGCGCACCCGAGTGACGGTGAGGAGCGGGCCCAGTGCACGCCCGGGACACACTCATGGGGCTCCTACTGGGTCCTTTCCAAGTACTGAAACACCAGCAACCTGCCCCCTGACTCCACACAAAGGGCAGCAGGAGCAGAGGTGATTTAAATCGCCTGGCGGGAAGACAGAGATGCTCCTGCGTGTGGGGAGCTTCCCTCCACAAACTCCCAGAGCGGACTCCCAAGTCAGCCAGCGTCTCAGGGAGCATGAACAAGTGAACAAAGCAGAGGGGTATCATTTATTCACGCTCTCACTCATTTCATAAGCGCCGAGTTCCTACTGTGTTTGGGGTGACATGGGAATTTGTCTCAGGCTTTCCCAGGAAATACTCTGGGCAAGAGAAGACTGGAAAATTGGGTCATCCGATGTTACACTAATCAAAAATCTCTACTATAGGGAATTTGTCGAAATATTCAACAATGGTTTTCAACTTTCCCCATTAACAGAAGCATTTGAACCTCACGGAGAGCAAGCAAATATACATCAGAGAAAAGAAACAAGAGTGTTTCTGTTTTGACAGACTTTGTCACATGACATTATAAATCTGTCGTTTTATTCACACATAGATCTCAAGAGGATCATTCAAAGAAAACATCAGAAAATGGATCACCTGTGGCAAAATGGGTTAACGCACACCAAAACTCTGGACTAAGAGTCCCAAATTCCCAACAGGTGAAAGACGAAAACATTATGTCATCAACTTCTTTAACGTCTGGTTAACAGAACAGAATTATCTGTTATTAAGCCAGAGTACTATTTATTCAAATATTTGCTCGATGCAATCTGTCAAAATTCCTTTTCCAAGCAAATGTGTCTCAGTCACATAACTCTCTGCAAAACTGAATTTCTGCATCTGGAAAATGAGGGTTTTTTTAGATTCCAAACTTCATTCTCCAGAAGTCTCATTATACATTTGATTGTCCTACCATAGGATGTCACTGTGGACTGAACTGTGTCCCCTCAAATCCCTATGTCGAAGTCCCATCCCCATGGGACCGCATCTAGAGGTAATTGAGGTTAGAGGGGTCACAGGCTGGGCCCCGTACACAGGGCTGCTGTCCCCATAGGAGCAGGACGAGGGGGACCCCAGAGCCCTCTGTGCGCTCAGAGTAAGGCCGCGGAGGGCACAGTGGGAGGATGCTGTCAGGGAGAGAGCACCTGACCTGTCCTGTGTGGGCAGCTGGGCCCACAGACGAGCCAGCCGAGGGAATTACAGGAAACCACCAAGTTTCACAGAAACCTCCGGATGGCAAGTCTCTGGGTGAAAAGTTCTTCTTCCCGATCTTCCAGCTCCCTCAAGGAGCGTGGAGGAATCTCGCGTTTCACCGTTGGGAGGAAAGTTCAGCCAGTCCGTGTTCTCACAAATGAAGAGCGTGTAACTACTAGGGCTCTAGAATGATTGTGGTGTTGTCATATTTAAGAATTTTGTTTTTCAAAACAAGATGTGTAAAAATTGGTTCATGGTGATGAAACCGTCCACAGGGTGGCCTGGCTCAGGCCCCTCCTTCGGGTCCCAATGTCTCAGGACCTCACAGCCAAGTGAGAGATGGACACATTAAGTTAAAGTCCTGGGAGAAGTTTCCAAAGCGGTTCTGCTAACATATGCAGATGCTAATGTCATCACAAGGCATTTTCTAATTCAACCAGCCTGTCGTTCTTCACCGAGCACACTCTGCAGAGTCCGTTCTCCCGAGCAGAGGGACCTCCTCCAGTGAGACGCACCTGCCCCATAAATATGCTTCTCTTTGGTGTCTGGGGGCGGCTCTCACTTACTGGAGGAATGAATTATGAATTCAATCAAATGTATAATGAGACTTCTGGAGAATGAAGTTTGGAATCTAAAGTAACTATTCAATAAACTCATTTCCAACCCAATTCAGCTGTGTTTTTCACACACATAAGAGATAAGGTCCTAAAGAAAATATTCTGTTTTATCATTTAATCCCAAACTATGTTTTGACATTTACCGACTCCTGATTTATGGAGCAAAGAATAGGATGCAAAAAGGAACTAGAGAAAGGATATAAACTTAGGTGGATAAAGGTAGTAATAATGTTTATTTTATCACAAACAACAACAACAGAGTCGTGTGCGCTGAACACGGAATTTATCAGTAGGGCCAGCACCCCGGCAGGCGAGACAACAAATTCATCTGTCTCGGGAAGTTTAATACAAGTTTAATTCTTTACTCCAAACTAAAATATCAGTTTGTTGATAGTCCTCACAGTACTTGTTATGTAAGAAATGAGCCTAATTTTTGAAAATGATTTTATTAAGTTCATTCGTTGTGATATACCTGAACAATGTGTAGGAATCGCTGAAGGAACGGCCGGGCAACTGCCAATCACTCTATTACTTATGTTCTTCCGCATCTTAATTTACATGTTCCTTATCGCTTTTTCTAAAACTTTTGAACTTTTTAAAAACCTTAAGCCTTTTTTTTTCAGCAAAAATGGGGGGACTGACGATTTTTCTGGAAGGCATTGTAGGCTGAGCTGACCATCGGTGCCGCTCTGTGGCCCCCTCACAGGGTTTCACAGATCCGTTTCTAGGGAAGGGGTTTTGTGCTCAAAACTGATCAACTCTTTGTCCTTTCTACCAAGATAAGTGACACCCAGGACCCAGGAAATAAATATTCCAAAATGCATCTTCTGGTACGTATAAACATACGTGCGGGAAGGTGGAAACAGGCATGGTCTTGGATGTGAAGTCTACAGGGTGGCAAAGCCAACCTACAAATACCCGGAATGTCAGAGTGTGGGCCACAACCTAACATACTTATAGGGCAAAAGCTGAAAAGCCAGCACACGAGGAGCCCAGAATGCGGAGCCAAAATGTCCCAGGCCTAATCTAGATCCCCAGTCGGTATATAGATCTGTGACCCTCGCCAGACAAAACCTGCCCACGAGGAAGACAAGAGCGAAGCCGCCCCAACGCATGCAGAGGGGAGAGGGGAGAGCGAGCACCTGACAGCAAAGCGAGGAGAGACTGCAGGTTTGCCCTCTCCGCCCAGAATCTGCCAGGCTCCTGCAGCCAGGGCCGGACGCCTTTCATCCACCAGGTGAAATCAGCTGTTCTGCCTCACGTGGCGGCAGCGCCTGCTCATTCCAGGGGTCCCCACCACCCTGGGGTCTCCCGTCTGTGCTCATGTGGGCTTCTTTAGACGCTTCCCGGACTGCGACTTTCGTGTCTAATGTGTTGTTTGTCCGACACACAGGGATTCCGGTTCCGTGCATGGTTCTCATCTTTATTTCAAGACGTTCCCTGCTTGCAGGTCTGCTGGGTCCTCTTCTCCCCCGTCACACTGCCATAACCTCTCGTGTCTAGAGGCATGGTAAACACCCACGCTGCAAACCTGCCCGTTTTAGGTCAACGTCTGCACGGGTCTCCAAGTCCGTTCGTGAAGATGTGACTTCCCGGTGCTCGTGCAGAGCAGGGGAGAGAGTCGGGGCTCCCGTGCCCGCCCAGCCCCTGCACTGTCTCCCAAGGTGTCAGGCAGGCACCAAACCAGGAGGTGCGCAGGCAGACGCCAGCTCCCCGTTCACGCCAAGTTGGCAGTCCTCCTCCTCTCTGGCAGACATTCTGCTGGCTCGTCCCCCTGCATCTCATGCTCCCCCTGCGGGGCTCCCGGGAGCCTCCCCTGGGCCCCTTGCGAGCAGAGGAGCGGCTGAGATCCTGCCTGACCTCTGCCACTAACTGGGAGCTGAGCTCAGACACTCCTGAACTTTCGTGTCCGAAACAGTAAAACGAGGACACAGAACCCTCTCAGGTACATTCATTGTCACTAAAAGTAGTGAATACAACACAGATTTATTACAGTGTTGTCTTTGTGTGCATCTTCCTGCCACATTCATTCAAACCACAAGCATAAACTCACAATTAAGGAAAATGTAATGTGTCACATGTGCAGTGAGGATTATAAAGATAAAACAATCTAAACAAAAACTCTGAAACATGAGAAAAAGCTAGTTCTTTCCCCCAACAAAGCACACACTTTCTTTAGAAGATAATTAGAAATCCTCAGATTTTCCACATTCAAAATGCCTTGTTGCTATGGATAGAAATATAAATGAAATAGGAGTTTGTGGATTTGAAACTCTGGTGCTACCCTGGCAGATTTTAAAAATCCACTAAATTTAGTTTTGCCTTCTCTCTTTTGTGACGAGAAGAACACCTGTCCTTAACTGACACTTGAGTTATTTTTCAGCAGGTTCAAATTCACCGCCCAGCGGTGTTTTCTGGAACGGGCAGCCTGAAAAGTGGATGCAGCTGGAGGAATGGAGTTCCGTGCAGACTCTGCCTTCCGTTCCCAAAGAACCGAGCTCCCGCCAGGCGTATCCCCGGGGCCAGTACCGAATCACAAAGCTCATGGATGTTGATGCGACATGGACCGTGATGTCGGGCCTGGCGAGCAGGGCGGGCGCTCTCGGGCTCGGGCCGTGTGACTGGCGTGTGCGCACGCAGGAGCTGACCCCGTGCCCTAAACCCTGTCGCCTGTGACGTGGGGGTCAAGGTGCACCTGCTGCATAACCATGCCATGCATTTTTGGTGAATTAGGGTATAGAACACACTCAGAAATGTCCTGGCACCGGGGGCAGAATCATGCACATCAGCAATGACTGTTCACGGTAGGTTTAGCATCCAATCTTGGGGTCCAACTGATAAGCTTATCAATGTCTGCTAGAATTTAATATCTATATTGTGTTCCCAGTAAATATGTGTTGCACCAAATCTGACAATTTTCATCTCCCAGGACCCACATGGAGACTCCAGGTTCGGCGAGGCATGAGGCTCCCTCATTTCTTCTGTTGATCCACTGTGGATTGATCAGACCTTCCACACCTGCCCTTCAGAATAATTTTAAGTGGAAAACAGTCATGCTCAGCCAGCTTCCCAGTGCAGATGCCTTGGACACACTCAACATATAATGCGGGGAGCTACCGCTCCGAAACTCCCCAGAGGTGCTCTGACTTCAACTCTAAAAACCACTGTGACCTTTGTTAGAAAAAGTTCTTCCTGTTCTTCCAACACCTGATGAATTCTCACAGCGAGTGTTATTCTTATCAACTGCAGAATTCAGGGTTCCGGTTCAGGTTCTGATCTCAGGAGCGGATCATGTCTTCCTGCAAACAAAACTCTCCCCAAATTGCCTCCGAAACCATCCAACCCAGGGACGCGTGTTCCAGCAGAGATCGCTGGAAGGGGCCCGGCTGATGCGGAACACAAGTCCGCGTGCCCCGCGGCTCTCCTCGGAGCAGGGCGGTTTGCGGGCATCCAGGAATCACTGGAAATTATAAACACAACTCTGCAGCTGTGAACACACACTCCTAGGAGGGAGAACTTAACCTTAGGTAGAGAATCTGATGTTATGAATAAAACAACGTAATTTACTTTTCCTGTACAATTTAGCATAGAAACATCGAGTGTTTTTTGCTATAAGCTGCGTGGGATTCTCTACAGGTTATGGACTTACTGTGAAGAAGGATAATTTTTTAAAACACTTACAAACTCTTCTCTGATGCTGCTCTCCCCAAACCCACCGCTGCTGGGTATTCAGAACAAGTGGGGGGACAGTAGGTCGAACGAGGGGTTAGTGACCCTCGACCTCCGACCCTGCTGGGGGCCCCAGGGAATAGCAGCAGGAAAGGCAGCCCCCGTCCTCTGCCCTCCGTTGTGGTGACTTCACCCATCCTGGACCCACAGGGAGCGTCCAGAACGGGACCAGAGACCCAAAAAGGGCACAAGAGGGGCAGACATGGGTCTGGGGCAACATGGGGGGGGTTTCAAGTGGAATACAGGAGCACTTCTGTTCTCCACGCATGTGGGAGGGGCCGCGCATGTGTAAGACATGCACATGAGCCCGGCATTGCTTCTGTGGGGGTGAGGGGGGCCACATCGGGCCTGCCCAGGAAAGACGTCACACTCTGCAAGCACCTGCACCTACTGAGGAAACACCGATTTGGGGATTACAGATGGGGAGCAAGTGCCCTGTTTACTTTGTTTCCAAGGTGAAGGTCATGAGGACCCAGAAAATCATGAAGTAAGGGGTCTCCAGGGCCCACGCTCTACGAGACCCAGCCATGAACCGGGGAATGGGAACGCTTCGGGGATATTTTCAAAAACACACTACAAACAACTTATTTTCAGCGACATGATTTCTTGAATATCAGTTTTTGTAGGTCCTGGGTAGGGATATTCGAAGGACAGAGCAGTGAAATGTTGATTCTGTAGAAATATATATATATATATATATATATATATATATATTTATATTTATATTTATATTTATACCTGCAATTATTTGAGCTCACAAGAAGGAAAATAGGAAACTGACTATGGTTTTAATAGAGTACACTTCATACACTACACTGCATATTTCCTCTATCACTTACAGTTGTCCTGTTTGACCTAAACTGAAGTAACACTGGCCAAAATTATTTTTCCTAATCTTTACTCGATATTTAACTATATCTGCTCAGTACGTTTCTTACCCTTCAGGAAAGTTCACTGTGACTGAAGCCAAAAGAAGGACGGAGCCTTAGCATGGAAGCGCCTGTTCACGTCCCAGAGACCAGGGCAGAGCTGACACCTGACGCGGGCGACTGCCCGCTCTGTCTGCCGCTGCTCGTGGTTTCGGATATGAGGAAGCCCTCGGCAAGTACGGTACTCTCACGTTCCGTCTTCACTTCCGACAGAGTGTGTCCCATGGCACACCGTGGTATGTGGGGAGAGCTCCTCCCGGGAAACACATCAATGAGGAAATTACGGAAGGCAGGGAGACAGAAACCTGGTCTTGTTTTGTGGCTGGGGATGTTTAAATAACAGGGGAGCAAACAGTCCTGAGGCCGTAAGTGGCCTCCCCGAGTGGGCCTTCCCAGCGCGCCTACACGGAGCCCGGCGCCGCGGGGCACTTACATGTGTGCCGTGACTGCTCCCACCGACACAGACCACGTCTCGTTTCTGGATCGTGAGGACCTCCTTTGTCAGCTTCAGGCGGACGTCACAGGTGCTTCCAGACGCCTCGCGGTGCAGCAAGGCAATGCCAGTTCTGGTCTGTGAGGCAAAGCGGAGACACAGGCAGAGGGTGTGAGCGCAGGGGGCACGGGTGCCGTGGCAGGACCACGGCTCGCTTGGCACAACCCCCAGAACACGCACCCGGACGGACCATGTGGGGACCTCACAGTGGCATCCATCTGGCCACGGCTTCATTAACTGAACACACAGTAAGTATGAATTCTGAGTAATTGTTTCTGAACAGCTTTTACAGGATTTAAATACACATGTTTTTAAAAGAAAATTAGGGTTTTCTTTAAAAGCTTGAAAATATTAGTATTTTATTCAAATCAACTTTTCTACCTTTAGAAAGGCTTTAGTTCCTACTTTTACCAAAGCTCTTTGAATGATAACCAGCCCTTTCGGAAGATTCAGATAGTAACCGTTTGAAGATTTATTGGTCTGGAGCAGGAAATGCTGAAAATCAGCAAAACGTGTATCAGAGTTCTCATCAATACACGGAAACCAACTTTATCAGAAGTACCCAGTGGGGCCCACTCACTGGGTCCCGGAGGGCTGGGACCCGCGGGCTTCCTTCCCCCACTGCCCGGCAAAGCAAACTGGGTTCGTCAGCAAGCGCAGACCAGGAGGGGACGTCCGCAGGTAAAGGCCTTCTCAGCAGACGAAGAAAGGAAGGTCAGACAAACACCTCTGGACAAACTAGAGGTGGCCTCCTGGTGTGTGCAAGTCACGGTCAACAGCGTCTAAAGGTGCCCTGCTTCACTCGGGCACCCCCCGCCAGGCCCAAGGAGGTGGGTCTCAGGGGCGGAGCAGGCCGGTATTTCCGTCCGTCTGGAGCACCAGGTGCCGTATGCAGTGCTGCCTGCACAGCCTTAGGTGGTCACCCTGCCGGCCGGGAGGAAGGGAGGAAGGAGGGAGGCGGGATGCTTAGTGGGGTGGCGGGAGCTGCACCCTCAGGCCAGGACCATGAGACGGGCCCACGCAGGGGCATGCGTACCAGGGACCCTTCGAGGCTGGCAACCAACCACAGAAACAGAAAAAGAAGAAACTTACAAGATCACTGGCAAATTCCAAAGATGGCATTTGATAAAGTTAAATATTAATTAAATATTTAATTAATAGCTTCATAAATTAATAGTTAAATATAAAAGGTTAACCTTCGGGAAAATAGCTAAAAAAGACTAAGAGCACTTGTCATTCACCATGTTGAATTATCAAAAGATTTCCTCCGGGGACAGAGGCTGAGAAAAAGATGTGCGTTCACCTTTGCCGTTTCTCTACCACACTGTGCTCCTGACCAGTGCAATTATATATATAATATATACTTTAAATATTTATGGTGCATAAAGGAAAGAAGAAAAATGAAGCTAGTTCACAGATGGAATCTCTGAGCATGGAAATAGTTCAAAAGGATCTATATCTACGTCTGTCACATGAACACTTGGATGTTTAGTCTATGGCCTTAACATCATTACCAGTTAATGGTGTATTACGACAATACTGTGAAAGTATGTTTCAATATATCAGCAACAAATAATAACAGCTGAAATAAAAGGATATAATTCGCAGAGCATTAACAACCACCATATCCAGAAACCAACTAATGAAAACTGACACACTAGGTCTCTACACTAAAAATTTGAAAGTGTTACTGAGAGGAAAATAGTAAGACCTAAATAAGTTACAGATCATGTTCACGAGCTGGATGAATTCATACTGTGAAGTCGTCATTTCTCTCCAAATTAATCTACAAATTAATCTCTGAATTAATCTGTTGTTGATTCAAAACAACAGAAAATCATAAACCCCAGCAAGTTTTTAGAAACTGACAAAATAATTCTAAATTTCAAACAGAAACGCAGTCACGTACAGTCAAGGCAATCCTGAAGAACACCCAAGCTGAAGACTTATAATGCCAGTATCAAGAACTATTTTGAGGTTATAGCAATTAAAATATGGGGTATTTACTCAAGAAAAATAGCTCAGTGGAGAAGAGAGAATACACAGTCCAGAAAAAAATCCATGTATGTGTGATCTCCTCGCTTGTGATAAGTGCAGCATGACAGTCAAGTCCGGAAAGAATCCAGGAAAAAAATGAGTTCACCGCCCCACTGCAGAGCATAGGAAACAATCAAATCTAGCTGGACTTCAGAGCTACATGTGAACAGTAAATCAACAAAACGTTTAAAAGAAAACAGGTGAAAATATCTCTATGGACTCAGAGTAAAGTTGACTTGAACAGCATGCAAAACAGTTCTAGCCTGGAAATGTTCTAATCTTGAAGTTCTAATCCATAAAGGGACTAATTGTTCTACATAAAAATTGAGAAATTCTGTTCAATAAAAGATACTATGAAGAGATCAAAAAGTTACCCACAGAGTGAGTGATCTTGGCATTACATATATTTGATAGAGACTCATACACAGAACATACAAAGTGCTCCTAAAATCAGCAGGAATAAGAGTAATTTTGTGAATTTGTAGAAGAGTGACCAGTTAAACCCCTCCAAAAACCTCACACGGAATGGTGAGAATCCCCACCTCACTGCTGTTATTCAGCATTTTTCTGTACAACTTTGTCTCCCATGAGACAGGAAAAAAAAGTTTAAAGGTATAAAAATTCAACAGCATTTACAATATTTACAGGTGATACTGAGGTCCACAAATAAAACCAGGAAGTATGCAAATGTTAGAAATCACTTATATGGCTGGATAAAATCACACTCGACAATGTAATCTGCAAATACAGTTGCATATTTATACAATAATTTATATACAATAATATAAATACACAGTTATTTTGCAAATATAATTGTATATTTACATAATAGAACCAAAAGAAGAAAATTAAGAATTTCCTCCAAAAATCCATTAGGTACCCAGAAATATATATACCAAAACAACTTGAAGACTTCAAGGGAGAAAACTGAATCCTTTATTGAAAACATTAAAGGAATACTAATCAAAAAGAGAAATATCTGTACACGGGAAAATTAAAGAAAAGTGTGTCAACTATCCCAGAACTGATCTATTTGGTCACCGCAGCTCTGGTCAGAATGTGCATCAGCTGGACCTCGACAGAAAGACCTGGAATGCCTACAGTGGAGGGGTCCTGGGGGCCAGGAAGGGCAGAGGAGGGGTGAGGGTCTTGCTCTGGTAGGGATCGGTGTCTGCAGTCGTCCACGGGTCCCCAAAGGACTCCTCTCTGGGACTTGGCGCCCACGCCGTCAGGATGCCAACTACAAAACATTCTCTCCCCGTTTCCTCGGCTGCTTTCCCTGCTCTTTGTAGCACTACAGAAAATAACAGGTTTTATTCATGTTATTGTTGACGGCATCCCAGAATTGAACAACTCTGGCATCGTCAATCTGTAAGAGCTGCAACTGTGGGTAAAAATGGCCCAGGGTGAGAAAAACGGCCCAAGAGCCCAGCCAGGGTCCCCTGTGAGCACGGACGCTTGCAGCAGCGCGGACGCCCGCCAGGAACAAGACGAAATGCCACAGGGGCAGCAGCTGAGCAATATGGGAGTCAGAGTCCCGCAGACCCTCCCGCATTCCAGGGATGCTGAGATTAAGCTGGAAACTCGTGCAGCCAGAATCTCTCGGACTGTCGGCCTTTTCTAACAAGGCACACAAAGCAGAACCACGGGGGCAAGACTGGGCACCTGCACCACAGCCAGACGTTGTTCCGCCCAAGGACCCACCAGGGCGGCCCCAGCACACACCTGGGAGGAGGACCCACCGCTCAGGCAGCCGGCATGAGGCCACAGGCCAGGAGCTCACTTGCTCTCGGCCCAGCCAGGTGCACACACTTCAGGATCTGCATCGACAGAAGACATGGCTTTTTCAGCAAGCCTCTAAATGCAAATTAACATTAGCTTCCAGTGAAAATCCATCCACTTCACTTGATTCAGAGTTGACAGAAAAAGCAAAGTGGACAGCAAGCAAACTCAGAAACCGAACAGCTCCTCTGACAGACAGCAGGCCCTGCTTGTCATGCGCCGTGTTTCTGAATCATAATTAGCATCAAAGTCACGGTGGCAGAAGGAGGAGCCCTCCGCTACCTACACCTGCCATTATGCTTTCAACCGCATGAGAAACGGTGTTTCCATCACTTTGAAATGAGTCATGCCATCAAGTATGATATGAATTTTATAGAAAAAACCCAAGTCATTTTTAATTTGGAACACAAAAAAGGGAAATTCGTACCTTAGGAGACGGTTCCCTACCAGCAACAGACTAACAAGATCAGTAGATCCTCGTGGATTTTGAGAAGGCAGGTAGAGACCCCACCTCTGTCCCTGAGCTTCTCCAGGGACCTGGAGGCCAGGAAAGGGCAGCCACCCCAGAGCCGCGGTGGGCTGGGTAGGAGCGATGCGGGCGGGCGCACAGGTACTGAACAAGAAAAAGGAGAGGGAAAAGTTGAGGCCGGAAGCTCAGGGCCGGGCAAGGGGTTCTAAACTGGGCTGCCCCCTGAAATCACCTGCTGAGCATCCAAAGCTCCGGGCAGAAAGGTTGAGAACAACCATGGGGAGCCTGGCTGGTTAGAAACGAAAGAAGGGAGCCCAGATCCACACAAAGGCAAGCCCTGGGGGGCAGATCTGGGATGAGAATCAGGACCTGGGGATGCAAGCGCCCTCACTTCTTCGAAGACCAACATCCTTCCTCAGATAGCTCGAGTCCAGACAGGGCAGCCATCTGTTATAGCCAGGAGGATCTCAGAACCGTTCCCTCACTAACCACCCCAGCCATGGAAAGACACAGATGCGCCCAAACCTCCTGGGACAGCATCGGCTTCAATTCTCAGAGACATGGCTGCCCGGTGGTGTAACGAAGCGGGACATATACTTTCCCACAATCCAGGAAAGTGCCACAGATTAGGTCTCTTAAATGTCTGTTTTAAAAGTTGTTTCAAATCAAATCTTAATCAGTAACACTGACCAGGTAACTGCCATTCAGCCGTCTGATACAAAGTGATTGGCTCCCCATCCCAGCAAGTTTAGAGCTATCAAAGAAAACAAGCAAGGTCTGTCAGTAATGACTTACTTATAATGTATTTTTAGGGGAAAGAAGGTAGGGCTTCATGCTGCTAACTGATTTCTATTTCTGCAAAAAAAAAAAATGCTATAAAAGTCACAAAGATCAGAAGACTCTAACAAAATGGCATAACATTTGAATAACTTGGATTTGATAACACACACACACAAATAGCATTTCAATGTTATTTAAAATAGATATCCACCTGCTTAAACTATATTTTAAAATGCAACCAATTGTGAGTAAAATATTGGGAAAAAAGTCCTATAGTATACACATTTGATAGCCATAAAAGACATTAAAACAATCAAAGCAAAATAAATGAATTACCATTTATCGTTACTAGAATTCAACTGTCAGTCACTCAGATACTACTGTTGAAGTTGTCAAAACAATTCCTTTTTTTTTTTAAAGATTTTATTTATTTATTCATGAGAGACAGAGAGAGAGAGAGAGGCAGAGGGAGAAGCAGGCTCCCAAGGAGCAGGGAGCCCGATGCGGGACTCCATCCCAGGACCCTGGGATCATGACCTGAGCCGAAGGCAGACACTTAACGATCTGAGCCACCCAGGTGCCCCAAAACAATTCTTTATAGATATATATTTTTTAAAAGATTTATTTATTTTAGAGAGGGAGAGAGAGACAGAGAAAAGCGTGGGAGGGAGGGGCAGAGAAAGCAGACTCCCCGCTCATTGCAGAGCCTGACACGGGGCTCGATCTCATGACCCTGAGATCTCGACCTGAGCCGAAAACAAGAGTCAGATGCTAAAGTGACTGCACCACCTGGGTGCCCCTAATATATATATATATATATATATATATATATATATATATATATATATATTAAAACAGTTCTTTATATATTTTAAGTGAGAATTTATCATCCCTTTCAAAAAGCAAAATTAAGGACAAACCCTCATTCCCATAAGAGGTACTGCTGCTTTTAGAAGCAGAGTCTGCAGGTGCTTCACACATTCTCCACACGCACGTGGATTTGCAGAGGAATAGATTGTCCAGGTGTGTACTGGTGAGTGAAGATGTCATTCCTCCAGAAAACATGGACCCATTTGGGAAGAACGAGCTGCACTTGGAAAACGGATGACGTACTAGCAATATATCTAAATTTTACTGATGTAGCACACATTTCACCGGGGATACCTATCACATCGGACTCTGACTCCAGGCATAAGCTTCTGACTTGTTTAACGACAACGGCCTGAGTTCCTGAATTCAGCAGGTTCGCTAGCATCAACTGGAACATTCACAAAACCGGACGTGCACCTGACTGTACACGTCAGGACGATCCTACAGTTGGTGGCGTTTTATAACCATGTTCTTCAGAAGACAGTTTCGTCATAAACACACTGAATTCCTTTACAGTTGGACTCATTGTATTAAAAAAGAAAATGGCACAAGTGGCTCATCTGGACGCTATTAAAACGAGTGGGAGCCTGGCTGATGGAGCCCACGACCTCAGGAAGACGCGGTCCCCAGAGTCGAGGGCACTGCGGCTGCTACCTGTTCCA
Organism: Neomonachus schauinslandi; assembly: GCF_002201575.2. Lineage (NCBI taxonomy): Eukaryota > Metazoa > Chordata > Mammalia > Carnivora > Phocidae > Neomonachus > Neomonachus schauinslandi. Next base: position 622,723 of record NC_058412.1, on the reverse strand, counting down.
CAAGGGGCTTCTCCAAGAAGGTACTTTGAGAAGTCACTGTGCGTTTCATAAGCAGATCTAGCTACACCATGGCTGAATTCTTTTTCCACAATAATCTGTTTTTTTAATTTTTTTTTCAATCTGGTAGCAGAAACAGATAGATTCATTCTATCAGGCTGTAGTTAGAGAAGAAGCAACTGCCTAAAAATTATTATGGAAATGAATAATGCACAAATATCCTAATAATTAAAGATAATAATAGTTCACTTTAAATATTCTGACCACTGAATCAATCCTGGTTTAATTATATCTATATAGATATAGATATATATAAATATATAATATATATATGATATTATATATATAATCAAGCTGAGGCACCTGAGTATTTTTTTTTTAAGATTTTATTTATTTATTTGAGAGAGAGAGAATGAGAGAGAGCACATGAGAGGGGGGAGGGTCAGAGGGAGAAGCAGACTCCCTGCCGAGCAGGGAGCCTGATGCGGGACTCGATCCCGGGACTCCAGGATCATGACCTGAGCCGAAGGCAGTCGCTTAACCGACTGAGCCACCCAGGCGCCCGAAACTTTGTCATTTTTGAACACAAGACGTATGTCTAAAATACAGGTTTCTCACCACTTCAACCCCTCGGGTGGCCGTCTTCAGAAGGTGGAGATGAGCAGGTGCTGGTGAAGCCCAGGAGCTGAGGACCCCCTGGGCGCCTGCAGAAAAGCTGCCCCTTCCTCCCAGGGACCGAACACTGAGCACCCCCACCACCCACCAAATCCACTGCCACGTACGGAACCGACAGAATCAAACACGTGTCCACAGCGGTGTCACTCAGAATAGGAGAAAACCACCCGAATGTCCATCAAGTGACAAATGGAATACCACCCAGTCACAGCAGAAATGAAGTTCCGACAGACACGACGACGTAGATGAGCCTCGCGGACACCAGGCCGGTGAAAGCAGGCAGCCACCAAAGGCCACAAAAGCTCCGGGACAGGCAAATCCACAGAGCACAGACTTGTGGCTGCCGGGGCGGGGATGGGGCAGGTGCAAGGACCCGTCAGCCAGGGCGTGGCGTTTCCCTCTGGTTGACAGAAGTGCTCTGGCACAGCTCCCTAAGTATAATTAAAACCACTGAATCGTACACGTTAAATGTACGACTTGTATGGTCTGTGAATTACGCCTCATTGAAGGTATTATGTATAAAATATATTTTAGGTTTTCTGAGTTAGATAGCAAGTGTGATCTCAGCTCAGATCCACGGAATTAATAAAAAAATATTGTTGAGATAACCCTCACAATCCTGATACCAAGGGAATGGAGACATTCACGCACCAGAAACCATGTGAAATATCTTCTAAACAACAACAATCGTGTGGGTCTCGTGCAGCCACGTGCCATCCAGTCTGGGAAGGAAGAGGGAGAGCCTAGGAGGAACCAGCTATATACACGTGCGTTTTCTGTGCATCCTGTACATATGAAGTGTGGGCCGGCCAAGGGGTAGCCCGTGGGCACAACCGGAAGACACACGCCACGAATCAGGGGTGTGTCCCATGGGAGTGTGTCCACATGTGGACACAAGGACAGGATGTGACCGGGCTGGTGCTGCAGACACACAAACCAAGCCTGTGAATTTGCCACGGCTGAGAAGTGGGAAAACCAGTGGGGCTAAGCAGTGTGTATTTTAAGAGCATACATTTGCTAACAATAGAGATCAGCTGGGAAAACCAGAGGAAAGTTATGCCAAATAAAAGTATCACAGGAATCAGGAGACAATTTATTAAATTTTGAATTCAATGTTTGCAGTGCCACTTGAGAAAACGCAACGTCTATAAGCCAAAGTAGAAAAGAGTGTGGATGAAAGAGGCTGATGTAGGAAACGAGGCCCCACCGGGAGAGGTGCAGCGCTGCACAATCTTCCTGAAGTCGCAACCTTCTGTAGAAATTAACTTATCAGAACTCAAGATTTCAGACAATGAACAAACTCAGAATTTAATCAGCGCCTTCTTTATAAAGGACTCAAAGCTTAGATGGGTAATGGGTACAGACTTCTGAACTTTCAAGGAAAGAAATCCTATGCTGCATAAAGGATTTCAAAGTACAGGGAAGAGGGAATTACTCTCACCACATCTGACGGAAAAATTAAAAACCTGACAAACACAGAGAACAACAGAAATAAATGAAGAATGAATCTCACTTCTGAATATAAATAGACGGTCTTTAGCTCTCCAATCAGTTCAGAAGTAGAATAAAAGAATAATATGCCAAATACATGGAGACAGTTACATGTCAGCAAAAGAATATCCTAATAATCCACATGTAATAAATCACCTAAATAAACCGGAGGAAAAATCTGATAATCTTGCTAACAGGTGTCAAAAATTATTATAAAACACCAACTACCATCACTACTGTCTGACGTTGTTCTGAAAAATCCCTAGCTCAATTAACAAGGCAGGAAATAGAAGTATGGTGTTTAATGACTGGGAAAGAAGAGGAAAAAATTATCATTTTTGGCAGACAATGCAACTGTTTATCATGGAAAAGAACAGATTTCCCACAGACAGAAGGGAAGTGGTTGTTTCAAGTTTGAAAGCTTTTCACATGAGATCTGCAGACAACAAAATAATGACAAGAAATAAACTGAAGACATGAAAATACGCAAAAAAGTTGAGAAGGAAAGGACAGTGATACATGAACTAAGGAAATATGAATTTCCCAAAGTGGGGTCAAACCAATTTAAACCCATTCATGAAAAAGAAAAAAAAGAACAGATATTCCGGCAACAACAATAAGGAAAGCATTACAACAACACACTGATAAAAGGAACAATAAATCAAGGGGCACCTGGGTGGCTCAGTTGGTTGAGCACCTGATTCTTGATTTCGGCTCAGGCCATAGATCTCAGGGTTGTGAGATTGAGCCCCACGTCAGGCTTCACACTCAGTGAGGAGTCTGCTTGAGATTCTCTCTCACTCTGCCCCTCCCCCCGCTCGCTCTCTCTCTAAAATACTAAATAAAGAAAGAAAAGAACAATAAATCAAGAAGATTCAACAGTCAAGATCACACACATTTCCAACAACTATTCTAAATATAAAACCAATACCCAAATAATGCAGACAAACATAATTAAAACTGCAGTTGGAGATTTGGGTAAATCCTTTTAGACCATCTGCTGTTAGAATAAGAGGAAAATAATCCAAGGTACAGAAGATTCGAAACATGATTATGAATCCTGAAAGAAAAAGCTGTGAATTTTAAAAATACTTGTTTTAGGAGCGTCTGGCTGGCTCAGCTGGTGGAGCCTGTGACTTGTGATGTCAGGTTCCTGAGCTTGAGCCCCATGGAGGGGGCGGAGCATGGAGGTTACTTTCAGAACAAAACAAAACAAATTTCGGAGCCCCCATGGGATGCCACCCCAAATCAACCACAAAGAATCACTGTCGGTCAGAATGTAGTCTCTGATCATAACCAGATGGAATTCCAACTCGCTGACGATGAACAGTCAGAAATCCTGCAGAACATAACACCGGCTTACAGGGAAAAGACAGGAGGTTATGAACTGAATGAAAATAATTACCTCAAAACGCTTATGAAGTTTCTTAGCATACCCAACAGATTGGTAAAAACAACAAAACCAAAAGTTTAGGCGAGGATCAGAGGAAACTAGAACCCTCTAGTATCTGCAGGGTGTTCAGACCCGAGCAGCTCCTCTACCACGCCCTCCTGAGTCTCTTACTGAAAGATGCATGGGTGCGTCCTAACCCAGCAAGCCCGAGAAGCCTGTTCCAGGTGCACAGAGAATATCTACACAGGACACAATCCCAAAGAAACATTTCTGGAATGGCCACCTAAGAACATCCGAAAATCCAGACCTCCATGATAGCTGGAGAATATTGGCAAAAATCATCAAGTTCAACCATTCACAACTTACAAGATTAAACAAAGGTCAAGATAAGAAAGCAGGTTAAGGGGAGAAAAAAGTTGAAGGGCAGAGGGAAAGTCACAGGAAGGAGGAGGTCAAGAGCACAAGGAAGGTCACAGGCAGAAGGGGGTCAAGGATGAAAGAAGGTGAAGGCAGAAGGAGGTTGCTGCCCTCGCCCAGTGGGTGAGGACGGGGGTCCCGATGGGCTGGGTGTGGGGGCGGCAAGCATAAGACTCCAGCAGGGGGAAGGGAGAGGGGGGTCATGCAGGGTCATCAAAGGCGTCACGCCCCGGAAACACGAGGGGCCGACAAGTGCCTTTTCGCTTGAAACATAGAGTCTCCCTCACTCATTTATTTGTGTTTTTGGATGTTGGCAAAAGCCAATCTACAGTTTCCTAACCTACTTCCCGGAGGATGTCCTTGTACTGTGACCTCTACCGAGTTCTCTGTGTATCCAGTAGCAGGCATGGAGCGAATGCCAAGGAGCACCTGAAATTTGGAAGGAGGAGGACCAATTTCTTGTCCTCTATTCTATTCAGTATTCACATAATAGTGCCTGAAGAGGGACACCACTCGAGAGTCTGATTAATAATCCTGAAATTCCACAAAACAATGCTAGAGCGGTTTTCAATTAAAAACCATGTGTCTGCATCTGGCACTGAATGCTGGGAAGAACTTTCAGAAATTAACTGTCCAGTAATGACCAATAGCTATTTGCGTTTCCAGACATTGAGTAACACGTCATATTAAAATGATTTATTGCTCTTGGACTGGTTTTAAAAGATGTATTTTAAACTCTAGAAATATGAAGCAAAACGAAATAAAATAACAAACCCATTTGTGGTGCTGACGTGGACATCGGAACTTCTGGGTTTGAGATCTAGTCTAGCAAATCCATGATCTTGTGGGACCCAAACTTCCAAATCTCCCAAATGCAGTCAGTCTGTCCCAGGGTCTCATGAACGAATGCACACATGAATGAATGACACTGCCCATGGTATCAGGCGCCGACCCTTCCTAGGAGCTCCAGGGGAGCGTGAATGTGCACAGCGTTCCCACGGCGCCCGCCCAGCCCGGCCCTGCACGCTGTCCGTGCCGACCCGCACCCACCTTGCAGTTGGCTCTCCGTCACCAGGCACTCCAGGCCCCCGGGGTCCCCTGGTTGCTCCAAGCTGGAACTTCCTTCCCACCCAGATGCTGTCCAGTTACCAGTACCGCCGAAGCCCCAAAAGGGAAACCTCAGGTTGATCCCCTGTGATTTCCTCCCATTTTATTAGACTCTGCAAGACTCTTGTCAATGATTTGACAGAAACAGTCTGATATCTGTTTTGAGTGGGAATGTAGTTTCTTATACCAATTACTTAATCTATTTGGAATGCATGTAGCAGATCTTAATATTTTTTTCAAAATAACTACAATTATATCAGTGCCATCTACTACTCCCACGGATTTATTTAACAAACTTCCATGCTGTTTGCTCCCAACGGGCTGCAGACACCGATCTGCGTGACCTGTCTCATGCCCCATGCCACACACTCTTTCCATTACAACAGCGTTCGACAACCTGGTCAAGTTTGCTAGGGCAGGTCAGTGTCTTTTTATTTTTCAAAAATGGCTTGTCCATTCATTCTTACCTGTTCATTATTCCAGATGAACTTCAGAATTAATTTCTTTTATTTAAAAGTACCCTTGGCATTTTGACTGGTGTTATAGTTAAACTATAAATTCATTTATAGAGAAAATACAAGCAATCTCCTATATCACGTCATGGTGTAACCTTAGTCAAGTCACGTATATATTTAAATATTTAAATCTTTTAGTTTTCTTCATGTTGGTCCTCACTTTACTTGGGATTTTCCAAATAGATATTTTCTTCTACTTTACTTTCTAAATCAGGGATCGGCAGACTGGCCCTCACACCAAACCTGGCCTGGCCCACGGCGCCCCGAGCCTTCACTCCCTGATCAGGGCAGACGGGGTCATGAGACAGAGCCCACACAGGCAGGCCCTCCACTGAAGTGGGTACTGTGGGTGCAAAACTGCTTTTCCCACATCACCAGCCACTCTGCGTCACTTCCCTCATCCGTACCAGCCTAGGCTTTCGAGTGCATTTTCTTCCGTGTGGTCATGGGACGAGAGGTCCTGGAGCCACACCTGAACCGACTACAGCCTCACCTGAGCCACACCTGAGCCACCCTGCAGCCTCACCTGAGCCACACCTGAGCCACCCTGCAGCCTCATCTGAGCCACACCTGAGCCACCTTGCAGCCTCACCTGAGCCACACCTGAGCCACACCTGAGCCGCACCAGCAGCCTCACCTGAGCCACACCAGCACTCACCTG
>NC_058412.1:601526-616457 GCF_002201575.2 Neomonachus schauinslandi | reverse complement strand
GAGCCATATCAGCAGACTCACCTGAGCCACACCTGAGCCACACCTGAACCACACCTGAGCCGCACCAGCAGCCTCACCTGAGCCACATCAGCAGACTCACCTGAGCCACACCTGAGCCACACCTGAGCCACCCTGCAGCCTCACCTGAGCCACACTTGAGCCACCTTGCAGCCTCACCTGAGCCACACCTGAGCCACCCTGCCTCACCTGAGCCACACCTGAGCCACACCAGCAGACTCACCTGACCTGCACCAGCAGCTTCACCTGAGCCACAGCAGCAGCTGCATCTGAGCCACACCTGAGCCACCCTGCAGCCTCACCTGAGCCACACCTGAGCCACACCAGCAGCCTCACCTGAGCCACACCTGAGCCACCCCGCAGCCTCACCTGAGCCACACCAGCAGACTCACCTGACCCGCACCAGCAGCCTCACCTGAGCCACACCAGCAGCTGCATCTGAGCCACACCTGAGCCACACCTGAGCCGCACCAGCAGCCTCACCTGACCCACATCAGCAGCTGCATCTAGCCACACCTGAGCCACACCTGACCCGCACCAGCAGCCACACCTGAGCCACACCAGCAGCCTCATCTGAGCCACACCTGAGCCACCCTGCAGCCTCACCTGACCCACACCAGCAGCCTCACCTGAGCCACACCAGCAGCTGCATGTGAGCCACACCTGAGCCATACCTGAGCCGCACCAGCAGCCTCACCTGACCCACATCAGCAGCTGCATCTAGCCACACCTGAGCCGCCCTGTAGCTGCACCTGAACTGTACCTGCAGTGCCTGGATGTGAGCAGTGAACAGCTCTCCTTGGAAATGGCTAAAGGCTGAATCCACTTGTCCTGGCAACACAATCTACCTAATCCTGACTGAATACCCATGCCACGGCTGTCCCGGCAGGTGGGACGGTCACTGGGGCCAAGGCCAGTCGACCTGTCCTTCCAGACTGACCCTCTGCTCCAAGGGGGCCAGCAGTGCAGAGAACTGAGACGACCCAGCACAAGAACATTCAGATTTGTGCTGCCGCCAACTATTCTCATCACAGCGATCACTACCTGTCTGATGCACACGGCTGCCCTCCTACTTTAACAGAACCCTGCATTTAACAGAAAGTTTAAAGTCTTTTTATCTCTGCTATCCAAAACAAAGTCTCAACACCATCTGTTTGCACATTCTGACTGCAGAGAATTGCTTTAAAAACAGGTTTCCCACCACCCAGACTCAAATACAGCGTGTCTGAACAATTCCACCCCATTTTATGGACCCTAACCTCATGCTGCATAAAGGGAGAAAAACACCCTCGGAGCTATATCCATCTGCTCCTACCAAGAGAAGACACCACCACACAAGCAGAGTGACCACCCAGGCCAGGCTCTGAGGCTGTAATTCACTCCCCTCCAGTTCAACCAGAATAAACCCTGTGGCTCCAGCCCAGTTCCCAGCTGAAGGAAGTCCAGGGGCCAATAGTAAACAAAAACTACTTGTTACTCATAGTGGCTTAAAGATCAAGTCAACAAGGATTAATTTCAATGCATCACCACGGCATACAGAATCCTCTCTCTTCAGTCGCCTAGTCGGAACTCATGAGCTTAAACTTGGCTACAGACTCGTCTGTGACCCCCACACCCTCCTGGGCCACCGGCTGCATCCTGGATCCGGGATCTTGTCCCTGGGCTTGTCCCTCCTCCTTGTTCTCTTGTCTCTTCTCTTCCTGAAGTAAATCTTAACTTGTCAGATACCCTAGCCCTTCCCTAGCCCTTGCTCTTCATGGTCTATAGATGCATCTCTGCCATGAAGACTGCACTCTCACTGCGAACCCCAGAGACTTGGTCAGCCGGGGAGGTCTTCCCCGGGGTGGAAACGTGCAAGGTCAGCGGGAAAAGGCCACTTCTCTTTCTTGGATGGTGGCGTGGAGAAATCCTATGTGGTCCTCACACATTGGGAATACTGAGTATCACACGCACACATCACATGTTTACAAATATGCTTGAGCACCGTCTCATGCGCCAGGCCTATGGCGGGCGCACACGGCCAAGAACAGCCTGCCCCTCCGAAGGCCTCTGAAGCGCATTCCCTCCAGGGCCCAGGGCCAGTGGACACATGCCCTTCTTCTGCCCTTCAGCTACTTAGGAGCTTCGTTGGACCCCCCAGTCCTGGAAGAACGAGCCATCATGATTAGAGCAGAGCATCACACAGGTGAGTCCCTTCATCCCTGACTGAGGGCGTGGTGACAGGTGTATCTCCCTGAGGCGCTGGGTACCTGACATTCACTGAACACCAGAACTGCTGCTGGAAAACACCATCTGACAATGACCTACTTGCTTTGACTCAACACTGTTTTACTGATGTTCTTCCACTGAACTGGCTGGTTGTTTTGGCACTTGGTCTGCTCATTTGAAAAATCAGAACGGAGAAAGAAAATCCAATGTGTGTTCTTAAAGAAAGGGAATAACATTTCCCGAATTAAAGTCATTATAATTCCCAACTCAAAGAACTGATAATGTAAGCTAACACAGCATCATGAAAAGCAACCTTCTTTCTTTTGAAGACAGTGTTATATCTAAGAGCCTTTTCTATATGTAGAAGCAAGAACTTGACAGTTCTATACAGCTTTCTTAATATCTTTGGGTAAATCTATATGAAATAATCCAGCTAATCTTCAAACCTAATTTCATGAAACCTCTCACAGCACTGAACTCAGGAACCGCAGGTCATTTTTCCCCTTAATGTCCAAGAACTTTTCGAATACTTCAGTATGCCCATTACAGTGCCAACCCCAGTACTTCATTCCATGATTTTACATTTAAAAATAAAATTCAGGGGCGCCTGGGTGGCTCAGTTGGTTAAGCGACTGCCTTCGGCTCAGGTCATGATCCTGGAGTCCCGGGATCGAGTCCCGCATTGGGCTCCCTGCTCAGCAGGGGGTCTGCTTCTCCCTCTGACCCTCTTCCCTCTCGTGCTCTCTGTCTCTCATTCTCTCTCTCTCAAATAAATAAATAAAATCTTTAAAAAAAAAAGTTTAAAAAATAAAATAAAATAAAATAAAATAAAATAAAATAAAATAAAATTCAGTCCTCCGGTGTATTGAATGTAACACTCAGTCTTGGACTCTTCCTTCATATAACATCATGTTTCTTACTAGAAAACTCTTTCTTAACAAAAAAACATGGATGTTAATCAGATATAAGATAAGAAATGAACATAGTTTTTATTCTTTGAATAAACAGTGATTCAAATACTAAGTAAAAATGCAGAATCCATGCCGGAATCCTTCCAGAATCCACTGAAAATTGGATTCCATTCCAGAATCTAAAATCATCCTTATATAAATGCAGGGGACAGGCATGTGGGTATCCCCAAACTCCCCGTGTCCTAGAAATTATTGTCCCAATCATTCCCAAAACCCCAAAAGGTTGTTTTGTGTGACATAAATAAAACTCCTATGCAGAAAATACACACTGAACAATAATGTGGTCAGAATTCAAAGGAATTTACTAATTATGCATGACTGTGTGTCAGCAAATCATCATAATTTTGAATTACAAAAACGGCCTTTGTTTTGTTAATTACCATTTAGTATTAAAACAAATGATTTAGTAGCATTTGGAAGAGAAGCCTTTGGACATTTTTAAGTGGAGACATATAGCTACCTAATGCAAATCGGAGTTCTAATGGAAAGTTCTGGAATCACTTTATTGCACTTAAATATCCTTAATGGTTGTAATGTTACCATAATAAACTGAATAGCTATTCAACCAACTGTCTGGAGGTAATCTTGTAATAAAATACCTTAATTTCGTAATTGTACACTAAGTGTAATCTGAAATGTCTATTTCGATTTGATAGCATACAGCAGACTTTTCACATGGGAGCAAATGCAGTTGAAGAGCAAAATGACAGCCTTGTTGGGAATATCATTTTAGAGATGTCCTGGAAGGCAGACTGACTCCCACCATCTGTGCAGCCCATGCTCCCACACACCAGCCCCGCGGAGGAGATGTTCCCTGGTGTCTAGGAGAACCAAAGTGAAATAGCTATTTCTATTGCTCAGTCAACACTTTATACAATGACATTTATAATCAAACCCATGTCTGGTCAATATATAATTAAGAGTATCGCAGCAATACTACTATAAAGGAAAAATACTTTGCACAATTAAGTTAGAGAGTTAATTTCAGGTTCTCATTAGAAAACTGTAGCTTTTTAAATTTAAATTCCTAGACATCTTTCAAAAAACCTTGCAGACCCCAGGAAAGCAGGTGAAACAGCCCACAGCGTGTGTCTGAGGTATGAGCAGGGGACAGATGACACTATACATTTGTGTCTTCTTGAGGACGTGAAAATACACATTTTTGACCAGAAGCACAGGCCCTAAGTCATCACCTGAGAAGCGATTTATCAGTGATCTCACCCATAAACAAACAAACATGTGAAAACACCCTCCACTGGTCAACATCTGAAGGAAACTGCAGTCTCCTGAATTGTTCAGCTAAGTGCAAAACAGTCCTACCCCAGAAAGAGAAGTATGCATCACCCAATAAATCATGCATTTACTTGACATATTCAAAAATTAAATGAAGTCCAAGAAAAATATTAAAACCCAAATATTAGAAACTAATTTAAATATCCAAGCTAACTGTATGTTAAACTGATAATATGACCACAAACAGAAAATAACAACTTCAAAAAACTTGTGCACATCATACTGGTTTGTCCATTTATAATTGATTGCATTCTAAAGATCAAAGGTGATCAATAAATAAACCTTCAGTCAATCATTTTAGTGCTGAGATTTTGATATTATAACCTGGAAAGTATTTGATGTACACACAGGACTAATAAGTATGTAAACATGGTAAGATTAGTATAATTCAAGATTTTCACTGAAGACATAAAGGACGGAAAAGAAAAATCAAATCTAGGCAAAAGTCCTGTAATGTGAAATTTGAAAGTCTCGACAGTTTAAAGGTACTTTTTCTTGCTCTGTCCAGTGAATAGTCTTGGAAGCTTTGTTTCTACATATTCAATTAAGCTCAATAAAAAGAGCAACCGCAACTCCTCGGCAGACGGGGGACCACATTTCTGGGCCCAGCAAAGTGACGAGGGTGAGCCTGAGCTCATTTCGTGTCAGAACAAAAGGACCCAAAGATGGGGTGCATGTCGAGACTAGGAGGCGGGCTGCAGAGCCTCCGAATTGGGGTGTGGGGGACCTCACCACCACGGCCGGGTGATGGTAACCGGCTGGAACACACTGAAAAAACATGCGGCCCAGCTCGTGTAAGGAGGCTCAGAAAGTTAAGGAGCAAGAGAAGTCAAGAAGCAGACGGAAAAGCTGTCCTGCCTGCCACCACGGGAGCGCAGGGTTCCAGACACAGCGAGAAGTGCTGACCTTGCCTTTCTGAGAGGAACCGTAGCACGCCTCCGGCACAAGAGGGAAGGCCATTCATCCAGGGACTAGGAAGTTACCACTTTGCCAGATCCAACAGGTTAACGGACTCAGAAGGATTCCCAATAAATGCAAAAGCTGTCAGGCAAAACCCCGTTGCTAACCAGCATGTTTTCACGGTGCCAGCCACCCACCATGAGCAAGTGGGCGACAGAGATGCGTGAGTTACTCCCTTAACCAAGTGAGAAACTCAGATCATGATAATGGACAGCCTGACGTGCTGGGCAGGCTGACGGGTCTGCGGTTGAAATTCATGACTCTCAAGATCTGTTGCTGTCCAGTGGCCTCAGTCTCCTCCCTGTCACCATCCGGCCATCGAGGGCCAGGGACGGAGAAAAGGCACAGACACTGGGCAGGGGAGAGCCAGCCCCAAACCCCAGACCTGCTGGTTGCTGACCATGCCTTAGAGTTTGGCCCCGCCACTCGCCAGTGTGGCCCAAGTGAGAGCTGGGGGTCACCCTGCAGCCCCTCACCCCATCTCTGTGTCATCAGCCAGGCTCAGGGGCTCCGATCTTTCCAGTCTCTGAATCTCATGGCCACCTCCCTGATTCAGAGCATCACCTCTCACCTAAATTGCTCCAATGAACACTTCATCCACCTCTCAGGTTCCAGGACTGGAGTATCTACAACATTGTCTGTAACATGACCAAACCTATAGGTATTTGGAAAATGAATTCAAACACATTAAAATAACCAATAATCCCACTTTCTATAGGAAGTTCTCTGTTGCACTGAGCAAAGTCTGAATTTCTTAGCAGACCCTAAAAAGCCTCATCTCTGGCCCCCCATTACCAATCGCCATGCAAATCAACAGACTAAACCCTATCAGTTCCTCCACATGTCATCTGCTCTTGCCTCTGAGCATTCGCACACACTATTCCATCTGCTTGAGAAACCCTTCCCTCCCCACCTTTCCTATCCTGTCTTGGCTCTCACATCCTCACCTGCAGGGAGCCTTCCCTGACCTCCTAGGTGCTCTGGGGTGTCCTGTCTTCCCATGGAAGTACCTGACCACTGCAGCAAACTCGGCTTGCCTCTTTATTCCCAGAGACCAACTCACATACTTCATTTGGCCCCTGTGATGGTTCATTTTGTGTGCAAGTTGACTGGGCCATGGTGCCCAGGTATTTGGTAAAACATTATTTGGGATTTTTCTGTGAAAGTGGTGTTTTTTTTTTTTAGAGAGATTTTATTTATTTATTTTGAGAGAGAGAGAACACACACAAGTAGGGGGAGAGGCAGAGGGAGAGGAAGAAGCAGACTCCCTGCTGAGCAGGGAGCCCGACATGGGGCTCAATCCCAGGACCCTGAGATCATGACCTGAGCCAAAGGCAGACACTTCACTGACTGAGCCACCCAGGCGCCCCTGTGAAAGTGGTTTTGAATGAGAGTAACTTTTAAATCAGTGGACTTAGAGTAAAGCAGATTGCTCTCCATGATGTGGGTGGGCCTCGTCCAATCAGCTGACGGCCTGATAGAATGCAGACGCGGATGCTCTCTAAAACAAGAGAGAATTCCTCTGCCAGATGGTCTTCAAACTGGGACATCAGTTCTTCCTGCCTTTAGACTTGAACCAGATCACGAGCTCCCCTGGTTCTCAGGCCTCCCGATGCAGCCCAGAACCTACACCGGGTCCTCCTGGGTCTCCAGTTGGTCAGGGGCAGATCTTGGGGAACTTCTCAGCCTCCGTAACTACACGAGCCTGTTCCTTATAATAAACCCCTTCCCATACCTGCATCTGTCCATCTCGTGCACCTACTGGTTCTGTTTCTGTGGAGGACGCTGAGGAGGGCAGTCTTCCCCGCTCCACAACACCAGCCTTGCGAGATGCGGCCAGGGCTATGCCTGCAGGTGCGTGATGAGGAAAACCTGCCCTTGTTCATCTCGGTTAGCTGCTGCTCCTCTGTGGACGGACTGACACCTGGACTGCTGCCAGACAACGCCCATCGATGGCTCCGTGTCTCGGTGCCGATGACTCTACACTCATCGTTCATCTGAGACCTGCAGCACTGCTGTGCGCACACGTCCCATTCCTGGAGATGAAGCTGGGAGAGCCTGAACAACCTGCTGCTACGGCATCTTTAAGTCACCGCCCCTTCTCTCCCCTCTCCCCAGAGCCACTACGCAAGCTCCAGGGCTTGGCGCCTCCAACGCTGACCCCTCCAACCTCGCATTCGGTAACGACGCCCGCACCACCTTCTGTGACTTCAGCTCATGCACGCCCTTCCCACTGCACTCCCTTCACAAAGGGCTCACACCTGTCACCGGCTCTGGCTTGCCTCCTACCCACTCACCCCTGCACACCACCACCAGGGTAATGGTCACAAGATGTCAGAGTAGGACCAGCAACCGCCTCCCACCGGGAACGTATTACCGGACCCTGCTCCGCACGTCCTCCGTGGTGCTGGCGTCGGGACGCCGCTCTGACATGCGGGCTTCTGCTCCGTCCCCGTCCCCTGGTGGAAGGTGGGTCGGGTGGACGGCTCGGCGCACGGCACTCAGTCTGACCCTCGTCACCCTGCAGGCCCAGTTTAGACGGCCTCCACCACTACTCCCCTGAAACCCATCCATCGAGAGCTGCCATGCTCGGCGGTGCTCTCATGGAACGTGAAGCTCCTGAGAACGAGCGCACAGTGTGTCTCCCTGCACCTGCGGCCCCTGACCTGGCTGGAGGCGAACAGTAGGCCAGCTTGGAGGTCCCACCCGCGGGCTTGGTGAGGGTCAGTGGTGACGTCACGGACACCGTCCTCAGCAGCCAGCACGATGATGCAGGGGCCCCGCCCCCACGCGGCAGAACCGTGGCGACCTCGCTGGGCCGTGATCAGACTGTCACCCACCCCGGGCCATGCATCCCCTCGTGACGTCGCTGCCAGCACACACCCCACTCGGGGCCACTCGGAGCCACTCGCAACGGGCAGGGCTGCCCCAGCCTCCCCCGGGGTCAGCCTCTCCTCTCCCGCGCCCCCTGCTGCTGCTGGGCTTCCCCAGGCTGCTCCCAGCGCGGCCGTCCCGGCCACCATGAGGACCTCTGTGTTCACCCCAGAAAGCAGGTGTTCCGGCCGGGCGGGCCCTGACCCGCGGCAAACCCAGCGGCGGCAGCCGGGAGACCAAGTCACCATCCAGCCCCCACAGCTGCCTGTCCCCGCTTCTCTCCTGCAGGATGGACGGCCCCTCCCCTGTAGGACCTAAGAGCTACTTCAGAAATCGGCTGATTTAATGGGATTCTAAACATCACTGTGAACTCATCATCTTTAAATTATTACATTCCTACCGGTTGTAAGTGGCCGTCAACAGAGGCTCCTAACTGTGCTCAAATCCACACATTTTGCTAAGTGACTCGTTGGCCAAAGCATATCTATGTATGTGTTATGCGTGGATGCCAGGCACACGCCAGAGAACACAGGAGAGCCTCGAGGGTCAGCGGGCAGCCCAGCGGGGGGCGGCCTGGGTCATTCTCTTCAGCCGCTCCGAGTCTGAGGGAAAACTTGAAAGCTCCAACTGACCAGATACAAGATGCCGTTTCCTTGAACATCTGCCACTCCTAGAACACCTGCTTTGTGTCCTCAAGCCGAGTGCTCAGTGCATCGACAAGGTAGCACCCACCTGCCCAGGACGGAGTTAGCCAGGAAGGAGCCTGCCATGGTTAGGAACAAAACACACTAACCTGAGATCCACTGGCCGTTTTCTTTTGTGTAAGCTCATGGGCAAAATTTAAAATATTTTGTGTATCTAACTACACTGGAATTAAAATTAAAAACTTAATAAAAATGAAATATTTTGTGTGTCTATATGTTCAATACAAGATGTATATAACCTTAATTTATACCAAAATATTTATATATTTTTTGTATATTTTTATGTACTCGTATGTGTGTACATACTTATGTTTACATATCTGCGTGTGTATTTATGCCTATATATGGGTATGTGTATATATTTATATTTACATATGTGTGCATGCATTTATATTTATGTATTTCTATGTGTATGCTTATATACACATATTTTTACGTGTGTACATATTTACACTTATGTGTGTATATGTATTTACATATCTGTGTGTGTTTATCCTCACATATTTGTGTCTATATATTTATATATGTGTGTATATGCTCACATATCTGTGTGTGTATTTACATATGTGTGTGCGTGCATATATACTTTTTATTTTTTTATTTTTTAAATTTGTTTTATCTTATTTTTTGGGAAAGAGAGAGTGTGGGTGCACATGAGTGGGGGGGGCAAAGGGAGAGAGGGAGAGAATCTCATGCAGGCTCCATGCTCAGCACAGGGCCCCACGTGGGACTTGAGCTCACGACCCTGGGATCATGACCTGAGCCGAAATCAAGAGCCAGACGCTCAACCGACTGAGTCACCCAGGCGGCCCCGCATATACACTTTCTAAAAAATGCATTTGAGGGGCGCCTGGGTGGCTCAGTTGGTTAAGCGACTGCCTTCGGCTCAGGTCATGATCCTGGAGTCCCAGGATCGAGTCCCGCATCGGGCTCCCTGCTCGGCAGGGAGTCTGCTTCTCCCTCTGACCCTCCCCCGTCTCATGCTCTCTCTATCTCATTCTCTCTCAAATGAATAAATAAAATCTTTAAAAAAAAAATGCATTTGAGGAGCCCACCTCCCTTTTCCTCTTCAGAGCTAACCACAATAATAAATTTTCCATCCAATGGAAGTTTCTATACTTTTACTTCATATTTATACACAAATAAATATACGACAGTAGTTAATAGTTCTTAAAATTTCAGGAAGGATACTGTACTGTAGCTTCCTTTGCCATCCACGTTGCTATCTCAGTGTAGACATGCGGAGAGAGCGAGACCCACTTCATTTATTCTCACGTCCATGTGGTACCCCATCCTCACGGGGTAGGGTTGTGCCATCCCCATGGGTTATGGACGGGCCATCTGCATGGTATCCCACTGCGTGAACTGAAACAACATGCACAGTCTCCTGGACTGTAATCCTGAGCTATTTCTATCAGGAACTACTCTACTCTGATCCTTGATAAACAAGCACTGTCTGGCACCCAGGCCATTTACAGTGTTTTGCTCTTTAAATGATGTGATCATAAGCAATCTGACATGTGTCCCTGCTGAGAGTGGGGACTTCTCAGGTACCCGCCTAGAAATGCACTGTCTGCATCATAAAGCATGAGCATTTTCAAGCCTTTAGCCAGACTGCTCCTCACAACACTTGTAAAGATTTACAAAGTTGCGTCTGAGTCTCTGGCAATCCACTGAAGAGGCAACATTTGGGATTAACATGTTTTTATTTTTCAATCTCATAGCGTGGAGCAATTTATCCTTAATGAGAATTTACATTTCCCTGATCACTGGTGAGCCACCTGAGCCTCACTTATGTTTACTGCCCTTAGCGATTTCCATGTGTTGGATTTCCTGTTTATACCACTGGGCTTTTTAAAAATTTCTTTATTAATTTTTAATTATTTCCCTAATATGGAAATATATCCTTTGTATATTAATTGGAAACATGCTTTTCCAGCATATGGTCTGTCAGTTAATCTTAGCTATGCTGTCTTTTTGGGGGGAAAAAAGGCAAAAATATATCTATGTATATGTAGAGATTTTCACTGTAACGTAGTCAAATTTTCATTCTGATTCTTTACAGTTTCTGTTTTATAATCTGCTCTAAAAGTCTGTTCTACAAGCCTTTACACAATACTTTTAAGTTTTGTTCTGAACACTTTTTGAACATTTGACTGCAAGAGAGATGTCACGTCTGGAAGTGTGAGTACAGAAGTCAGTTTCTCGGGGATAACCCACCGCACAGCATTTGTGCACCGCGGAGGCCCACTAGGCCTTGCAGATGGAGGTTCCGTTCCAAGTGTTTCTCCTCTGCCTCTCATCCCCTTGAGCAAGGGGCCCTCGGCCACACTGCAGCCCATCCAGCACCAGCACCTGCAAACAGGATCTCCCAAAGCCTGGAGGGCCTTTACTTCTCGGCAGCATGGCCCTGGTCCAGGGCATCCACATCACCGGTCTGCACAGGTCTGCTGAGCCGCTGCCTGGGCCCCTGCAGCTAGCTGAGTCCTCCTCCATCCCTCCTCACAGGCACTCAAATGATTTTAAAACACAGACATGATCAAGTCCTGCCGAGTCCCGCTCTGCACACCTCTCACCGCTTCCTCTCTTCTTGGGCTCCAGGCCTCCTGACCACGTGCAGCCTCCACTGCCCCAGCTCACCTGCCTTCTCCACCTGCCCGTCCCAGTGCACTGGCTTCCTGGGGTTCCTCACGCTCCCCTCCGGGGATGAGTGCAGGGATGAACAGACATCCCACGGCAGATTTTCAGGGAAGTGAAACTATTCTGTATGATACTATAACAATGAACACATTTCATGATCTGTTTGCCCAAACTCAGAATTTACAACACCACAAGTGGGCCCTAAGGTGAACTATGGGCTTTGGGTGATGATGACATAGCCTTAAACATCAATTGTAACAGACGTCCCCTCTGGTGGGGGATGTTGATCGTCGGGGAGGTTGTACACATGTGAGGGGCAGAGGTACATGGGGAATCTCTGTACCTTCCCCTCAATTTTGCTGTGAGCCTTAAACGTCTCTAAAAAAAGCCTTAATAATTAAAAAAGAACTAGTGAGCATCTATATTAAAAATTAAGACTCTATTTGCAGATGATATCATCTTACAAACAAAAAATCCTAAGGAATCCACCCAAAGATTATTTGAACCAATAAATGAGTTGAGAAATGTGGCAAAATGCAAGATCAATACATAATCAATTGTATCTCTATACACTTGCAATGAGTAATCTAAAAACAAAATTAAGAAACTAAATCGATGGAAAGAATCCATGCTCATGGATCGGAAGGCTTAAGATGGCAACAATCCCCTGACTGAATCTACAGACTCAATGCAACCTCTATCAAGATCCCAGGTGGCTTCTTTGCAAAAACTGACAAGCTGATCCTAAAATTACGTGGAAATTCAAGGGACCCAGGATAGCCAAAACAATCCTGACAAAGAACAAAACTGGAGAACTCACATTTCCCAATTTCAAAACTTCCTGCAAGGAACAATAATCAAGACAGTGTGGTGCTATAGCAAAAGGATGAGGATATACATAAAGGTCTCCAAGGGCGGACATACAGATCAATGGAATAAAACTGAGAATCCAGAAATAAACCCTCACATACGTGACCAGTTCATTTTCAACAAGACTGACAGGACAATCCAATGGGGGAAAGAATAGACTTTTTGGCCAATGCTGCTGGGACACCTGGTAGCCACATCTAGAAAAATGAATTTGTATTCCTTCCTTACACCATACACAAAACGTAACTCAAAATGGATCCTTTACGCAAAAAGTAACAACTGAAATTATAGAATTGTTAGAGGAAAACAGGAGTAAGTCTTCAGGACCTTGGAAAAGCACTGGCTTATCAGATAAAACACCAAAGAATATGTGACAAAAGAAAAAGCAGACCAAAATAAAAACGGTCATGGATACCATGAAGAAAAAAAGACAACCCACAGAAAGGCAGAAAATTTCTGCAAACCATACATCTATATCTACAAAGGATTTACATGCAAAATATTTTTTAAAAACCTTATAACTGAATAAAGCAAACAACTCAATTAAAATATGAGTAAAGGATCTGAATATACAACTCTCCTAAGAAAATATACAAATGGCCAATGAACACAAGGGAAGATATTTAACATTTTTATTAACTGGGGAAATGAAAACCAAAGCCACTTACGATACTACACCCCCTCTGGTGACTACAATTTCTTCAGCAGGAATACCAGTAAGTTTTAGCAAGGATGTGCAGAAGCTGGAACTCTCTTATCCTGCTGGGGGGGGTGTGAATGGCTCAACCTTCATGATACGCTTTTCGTTACGGGCTCTCAGAGACACAGAGCTGACTGTAGGGACTTCAAAACTAATCAAACAGAGCTGGAAATCTTTGGAAAACAGCTGAGCAGTCCCTCAAACAGGCTAAACATAAAGTGTCCATGACACCCAGCAATTCCACCCCAAGGTCCACTCAACAACCTGCCCACGAATGTTCACAGCAGCATTATTCATGGTAGCCCCAAAGGGGAGAAACCCAAGCATCCAAGAACAGGATGTGATACGATAGAATATATTTTGCAATAACAAAAACTGAAGTCTGAAACTTGCTACAGGGTGGACGAACGCTGAGGTCATGATGATAAGGGAAAGAAGCCAGTCACAAAGACCACTATGTGATCCTATTAATGCACAATGTCCACCACAGGCAGATCCATATCGAAAGTAGGTTAGTGTTGCCATGGACCTGTGGAGACGGATAATGGGGAGTGACTGCTCAGTGGCTGGGGCCCCTTTTGTTGGGTGTGAAAAGTTCTTAAAGCAGATTATAGTGATGAGTGCACAACTCTGAATATCCTAAAACCGCTGAACTGCACATTGTGGGTGAAGAGTATGGTGTGTGAATTACACATTTGCTATAAAGAAAATAAAGAGCAGTAGGAATAAAGACTTGGCCAGGCTCTGCCCAAATGCCAGGCGCAGTGAAGCTCATTAAACTAACCTGGCAATATCTCCAGGCCCAGACGCAGGAAATACAATGTGGCTGGTGGACACTTCCAGGTCACAATCTCTTTCCAAAGTGTCACTTGGTGGCTCAGAGTTGAATTCTGAGCAAAGGTGAATTCTGTTCAGTTAACCATCATCATCGTTTTAATTTTATTTTACTGATTTACTTATTTTGCTCTGCAGGAATTCCTGAAGTTTTTATATTCATTTACTTTGCAAATTCCTAATGTCAATAGTATATTTCTGAGGATGCCAGAAATAAATACTGTACCAAAAAAGTTTTGTAATTATACTTTGATTACTGTTTCTGTTCCATTTCTTTGATTTCTTCTATAGAAATATCTAGAATTTGTCCTGTCTTCCTTATCTCTTATCCTCTTTATCATATTTTTGTCTTTTTTTTGGCTCTGTATTCTTAGAAATCATAGTTTTCTTAATATCACTAATTCAATTTCTACATCTGTTTTATGTTTCTTATTTCTGCTAATGCATTTTAAGATATTTTGTTCTATAAAACAGTCCAATGCTCTGAAAAACAAACTGAGGGTTCTAGAGGGGAGGGGGCTGGGAGGATGGGTTAGCCTGGTGACGGGTATTGAGGAGGGCACGTTCTGCATGGAGCACTGGGTGTTATGCACAAACAATGAATCATGGAACACTTCATCTAAAACTAATGATGTAATGTATGGGGATTAACATAAGAATAAAAAAATAAATAAATAAATAAATAAAACAGTCCAATGTTTGCTTTTCAGTTTGGCACATGATGCTGGTAATTTATACAAAAATATGCTGTGTTCTACATGAAACCCTAATGAATGTCCTTTTCTTCATCTGCACAGTGTGCCTTACCGCAGACACTCACCCCCTGGCTAAGTAATGTTACCGCTGTTCCAGTCCCCCC
>NC_058412.1:576565-601516 GCF_002201575.2 Neomonachus schauinslandi | reverse complement strand
TTTTTTTTTTTTTGGAAAATTTTATGAACTATTGGTAATAATTTCTTTAAATATCTGGTAGAATTTACCAGTAAAGCCATCTGAAAATGTGTTTTACTTTTTGGGGAGGTTTTTAAGTACTAATTTACTCTTCCTAATTGTGATAAGTCTACTCAGATTTCCATTTCTTTGTGAGTCCGTCTGTGTGTTTCTAGGAATTTGTCCAGTTCACCTAGCTTATCTAACTTGGCATACAGTTGTTTTAGTATCCCCTTTTTATCTTTTTATTTATGTAAGTTGGTAGTTACAAATTACAAGTGTTGGCAAGGATGTGGAGAAATTGGGACCCCTGTGCACTTGGTGGGAATGTAAAATGGTGCAGCTGCTGTGGACAAGTGTGGAGGTTCCTCAAGAAATTAAACATAGAATAGTCCCAATTCCACATATATGCCCAAAAGAATTGAAAGCAGTTATTTGTACCCCCATGTTCATCGCAGCAATATTCACAAGGGCTAAAATGGGGAAGCAACCCAAGTGTCCATCAACAGATGAATGGATAAATAAATTGTGGTCTAGTCATACAATGGGATATCATTTAGCCCTAAGAAGGACATTTTTACACCTGCTACAGCATGGATGAACTTTGAAAACATTGTGCTAAGTGAAATTAGCCAGGGACAAAAGGGCAAATACTGTCTGATTCCACTCACATGAGGTACCCAGGGCAGTGAAATCCATAGAGATGGAAAGTGGGTGGTGGGCGCCAGGGGCTGGGGGAGGAGACTGGGGAGTTGTTCAGCGGGGACAGAGTTTCAGTTTTGCAAGACGAAAAATTTCTGGAGACGGGTGGTGGTGATGGCCACATAGCACTGTGAATGTGCTTAGTACCACTGAATTGTACACTCAAAAATGGTTAAGATGGTAGATTTTTACATTATGTGTACTTTACTACAATAAAATTTGGAAAAATGGGTTAAAAGTAATACTTTACTTTTGGGTATTGAGAATATCTATGATAAATCAGGACAGATGACCCTGAAGTTACTCCAAGCTTGAGTCCACATTTGGTGTCCTTCCACCATTCAGAATTCATTTAATTTACTTGATTTATGTTCATTTGGCTTATACAGCCAACGGGGCCTGTCGAACAGATCGTGACCCTGCCTTCCACGTATCTCACTGCTGCCGCATCCTGCTCCTGCAAGCCTCGTGTCCACAACAGCCCCCGAGCAGCCTGGGGAAGAGTGCAGGCGAACAGGACTCCCTAGAGCTTAGAAAGCAGAGCCCCAGTGGCTGTGGGTGTGACCACTCTGTTCTGAACAGAGGGAGAAGGAGACCCATGCCTGATCCGATCGGGGACTGTTTCCAGGGGTGTCATGTGGGCATGAAGGCGTGACCGGGGCACAGCTTGACCCTGCCCTGGGAGAAGATCTTCAGGAAACACAGTTGGACGGATGAGCCCAAAGTGAGCAGCCCCGCCGGTGCTTGATGTCGTCTGGACACGACTGTCTTGAAGCTCTTTCCACCCGGAAAGAGTTCCCAGGATACACCGTGCTTCCTGAACGGGTGTGGTGGAGCTCGAGGGGAAAGTCAGGTGTTTTTCCTATGAGGACACGATGATTAGGGGGTGGTTGACTCAAAGTTGGAACAGCTGCTGAGTGTCCGTGTGCACAGAATAATCAGTAATCAGAGCTAACGTCTGTTCCTGGGGCTTGCAGTCTGCATTCACCTCACCAACACGTAAAACATTCCATCTTTGATTACAGTCCCGTGAACTTACCCAGCTCGTAATGAATTACAGAGGAAAAATAAGACGTGCTTTTGTCAGCCAGAATTTTGTTCTGGCTTTTATTGAAGTTTTCAAAGGGATTAGAATGTGTTGCAGCTACTCTGCGTGCTTCTCATACCTGCTTATTCAAAGGAAAAGCCACCACAGAGACTGAGAGACACTCACCGCACCACGATTCACAAATATACAGTTAGCGGGGGAAAGGAAGTCATGACAACTCCACCAGCGACGATGCTAGGTGAGAATGCTCTCCTGCACGATTAATATACAGGTGAGCAATACCCAGGTAAGTCCCACCTTGGACCCCGTAACAATCCTCATCTTTCTGACTTAATTTCTCGTTCTGTAAGACGGGGTTACCATGCTTGGCCACTTGGGTCCTTATGATTTATGCAGACGGTGGGCAGGGAAGCAAACACCATGGTGTTGGATGAAGAGCAGATTCCAATACTGGGGTTTTTTCCCCCTTTCTTCTCACTTTAGGCAGAAATAGACAAAACACAAGGAAAATGCTGAATTTTCTCTTTTAACTGCAAGTAAGTGCCAAGTTTTTCAGAAAATATACTTTTTCATCTTCTTCCTTCGTCTGCTGCACTTCATTTATTAATGAGGATTAATGCCCTGAGTCACTGGAAGTCTTCCAACACCCAATTTTTAAATATCACTTATTTGCCCGAGTCATCTTGCTGAGGTAGGAATAGTTGCGCCAACATATTTCATGCCGCGGCTGACAGTTAATACTCATGTCCTCCTCCCCTTTGTTCCCTTCAAACCATTTACCACAGTTTGTAACTTTTTAAAATAAATTTACTTATTGAATTAATCTTCCTCTCCCATTAGAAGGTCTATAAAGTCTGGGAGGACGGGGAAGAGTGGGTGGGGATTTGGGGCGACTGACGCCAGGCACAGGGTCTGCAACACGAGAGGTAATAAATGTTTGTTGAAATAATGTGTGAACAAATACAGTGCATAAAACTTTAGTAAATATTATTCGGTGTTTAAATTTCCATGAGTTCATACAATAGATATGAACTGATTTTGAGTCTATTTTCCTTTACTGAAAAAAAGGTAACAGATGGAATTAATTTAGTCATCTGATAAAGTGTATGATTATTTTTTACATGATACTTCTCTTTTATCTGTTGGCAGCATTTATAGATTATTAGCTGCTGCTTAGTACTTTTGATTAAGAATGTTTTTTGTTACTAGTTTTTGTTAATAGTTAAAAATGTTTTTTGTTAATTTTTTATTAAAAATGTTATTTTCTAACTCCAAACCAGTTTTAATATCATGATTTTGGTTGATTTTTTACTTTATTGATTTTTTTCCCCCACTTTAAAGTAGTAAATTTTATTTTTAGTTTATCAGTAACCTGAACACAAAGAGTTGAAACAGGACCCTCAGATACGGTAGGGGCTCCGGAATATATATTATGTCATGGTTTGAGAAGTGTTGTCGTAAACGTAATGATACAAAAGCAATCCATTCCATTTGAGGAGCCAGAGAGATGCTGTTTAATGGGATTCTCTTACGGAGGAGGGCAGAGACTGGAGGGTGGAAATCTGCCCGGTGAGGGACAGCCATCAGCCCTAACAGAGCCCTTTCCTGAGAGCACGGGCCAGGTCTTGAGAGCAAGAGCTCATCTGCGGCCCGAGTGCAGGAGCAGGGCGTGTTCTCAGCGCGTGGTGGTTCAGAACGCTGGACGGTGGTGTGTGCGGTTGGGGAAACAGCGGAGTAGAGCCTGAAACTAGGGATTAGCTCCGAAGGAATTTGAGTACATTAAGGAGTTAGGACTAGTCTAGGTCAGTGTTTCCGATGTCTCAGCAAAACTTCTACTGAACAAGCCTTATTCAGAAGACAAGCATGTGTCAAAGGCAAGGAGGCTCCCACCGAGGGAAGCCGGGGAAGCTGCTCCTCCTGTTTCAGCAGCCATGCCCGGATAGAAAGGTCCCTGAGGGCACATCCGCAGACTCCCCAGGCTTTCAACAAAGCGGATTCTTTCATATCTTGCACCTGACGAATGCTGATCATCAACCATCCATGTAAGGTCCTTCTTTTATGAAATTTGGTTTTCTATTTTGTTCCATTTTCCTCAGCTCCCAACCCTGTTCTCTCCCTCCGATAGGGGCTCATGCATCATGATTAGCATTATCTTTCTAATCCACCATGTGTGTCTTTGTGGATTCTACCTACATACTTAACACTATTATACATCTCATTTTGTTTCTTATTTTTGTCATTTATTTTTGATGTAACTAGCTGCTGCATGTAAAATATTGTTCATTACTTGAAAAATTGTGGAATAGAATTCCACTGTACACTGAACTATATTGTCCTCAGACATTTCCCTAATGACAAATACCTGGGCTTTCTCCAACTCTTAGTCATTACCCATTACAATGAATAGTTTCTTACAGGGGTTCTCTGAGCACGTTTGCAGGAAGGGGCTGTGCACAGATATTTTCAAGACTACCTTTCTGAGCATTATTTTCAGGGACTCTTGTTATAAATAAAAAAGCCATCCCAGGCAGCATATCTTACCACTCAATCTGAAAACATAACAAAACAAAACAAAAAATATTTCCTAAAGCATCTAACACATATCTTGTCCTCAGGTATTATTTTTCTAAATAAATATAACTGCTTATTTTTTTCACGTTATCATTTAAATGGAATTACCTTGAAATCTGGCAAAATGACAGGAAAATATACATCACTTCTCTGGGATGCCACACTATCTTAATAACAAAGATGTTAATTCAAATAATTCACTAAGTAAGGTTAACATATTTACATTTAAAGTGGATCAGAATAAGCTAGTTATTTACAGCAATATGGAGATAAAAAATCTTCTCCGGGAATATTACCACTGCACACACCAAACGAAAAGAGCAATCTTGTCAAGAGACCGCCCTCAGCCTAGCACTCTTGTAAAGTTAACGGGATGAAACTGTTTCCATGAAAACAAGTTCTGTAATGGCCTCTGGATTACACATCTGCTAGGTGCCGAAGATACAGAAACCCAAGCACCTAGTTTGGAAAGGAGACATCAGCCCTACATCTGTTCCTCCGCACTTCGGGAAAACCCGTGGACAAAAAGAGTAAACCTGGAACTGTTCTCAAAAAATCCATCTCGCA
Organism: Neomonachus schauinslandi; assembly: GCF_002201575.2. NCBI lineage: Eukaryota > Metazoa > Chordata > Mammalia > Carnivora > Phocidae > Neomonachus > Neomonachus schauinslandi. The sequence goes on along the minus strand of NC_058412.1, from coordinate 596,610 downwards.
AGTCAAGCTTTGCTACTTAAAATTTAACAAAGAAAGAACTCAAACACGGAAAAGCAACTAAAGGAAGCAGGAAGGGCACATTTCTGCATCATTTTATGTCTGTCTCAACAGCCCTTTCTCCCGTTTCCTTCTCTTTTCCTTCACAGTCGGATCTTTTGCTTCAGGCTCAGTTGTCATGGGTTTGAAATTAAGCTAGCCAAACTGACTATCCAGTTTCAAGCAGTAAAAACGTTCCAATGGGCATATGCCAGAACTTGGACATCAAACTTTAAGAAAAGCACAAAAAGGATGTATTTCACTAGGTAATGGAGACCCCACGCTCTTTGGAGCCGAGAAGCTGCCCCATGCGGCAGCCCCTCCAAGTCCTGGCTTCTTGTGCTCCCGGAGGTTCTGCCGGAGCTGGGGGGCTGGACACCGCACCTGCGGAGCCCACGTGGTTCCCCGATCCCTGAGGCCGGGGCAGCCCTGGGCCGCGCCGGGCCTGCTGCGCGTGCACCTCTGGGCTGTGGCCTCTGGGGCTAGACGGCCACCTGCGTCCCTACCAGCTCCGAATCCCACTTCTCGCTCCCAGCGTCACCCACACCGGAAGCCAGCACCCGCGTTGCCTTCCTGTGAAAAGCTCTGAAAGTGCGTTTTCTTCCCTCGCCACCGGTAAAGGGCAGCAGGGACGAACGACTGGGTCGTGCCTGGCCAGGCTCCTCCAAGTGCGGCCCCACCACGGTGCAGGATCACCAGGCGCGGAGACCCCGCACGCAGCAGCCCCCTACCGTTCTTGCCGGGTTTCCTTCGCACCTTGCAAGCTCCACACTTTTGCTTCAATCCTGGCGAATGGCTCCGGGCCAGAGAAATGATCCAGGTGTGTGTTACGTGCCCTCTGGACTGTGGAGGGCAAGCGCACTGTGAGTCTAACTTCCTGGGGGGCCCAGACCGCACACGTGCGGAGGCGCACTCACCCAGCACCTGGGAGCGCGGTCACCTGTGGACGAGCTGTCTCATGAGCACAGAACCTGCCTGGTGCAGAACTCACACCTCCTCCTCCGTCGGCTCTGGAGACGGGCAGCACCCTCTTCTGGGACGGAACCTTCCCCCTCCCACCCACCGTGGGTTAAGAGTCCCAATGGTGGAGAAACAGGCTGCCTGATGACGTCACTCACGTGCTGGAAGGCTCTCTGTACCTTCCAGGGAAAGTGGCCCCGGGTCCTCACCTGGCCTCCCAGCCCAGGTGCATGGCACACCTGCTCACATAGCCACCCACCTCTCTTTCTGGTTTCCTGGCTCCGGACAATCCTGCAGGTCTCATCCCAAATGTCTTCCTTCCGAAAACCCTCCTCTCTGCTCAGCCCCTGGAACCAGCCACCCCACCTCAGGGCCAAGGAGCGCACGTGCTCTCCTTCCAGAACCCACCTAGCACCCACCCCCCTACCCCGCTACCCCCCCTACCCCCGAGCGCATGCGCCCTCTCCACCCCCGGCCGCACACCCAGCTCCCCAGCAGACCCCTGCGCAGTGCTGGCGTTTGCAGGCGAGGTCTGTCCGGGTGCTCCTGTCCCTGGTCCGGGGGACGTCAGGCTCGCTGGTGGCGGGCTGGCTGCGGCAGCACGGGACGTGCGGGGCGGGCGGGGCCTGGAGCGGCGGGGCTGTCCTTTGTGCAGACTCCCCAGGACGGTCGTGCCGTGGGGGCGGCTGGCCCGACTTACAGACCGGGTGTGAGAGCTGTGAAATGACAGCGCGCCCCCTCCCCACCCGGAAGGCGGCGGCCCCTCTGCTCCTTCCCCGGGAGCCGCGTCCCGACCCAGGAGCCCCCGCAGGCCTCAGCGGCCCCCTTGACCAGACGCAGTTCAGAATACTGTCTTGTCAAATAATCCTTGGTGTTTAACTGAAATGTTAGCTCAGCAGAATAACCGTGGGATCCGCTTGGACCGCAGGTGGATCCTGGCCCCTTGGGTTTGCATCCAGGAGGATGATTTTCTTTCACTCTTCTTTGTGCCTCCAATCATTTCAGTCCCTCCAACAAATCCATTCTCCTCTCGCTCGCCAATGACTTGCCAAATCTGACAGAATCCTGAATACAAAATGCCACAAAAGTTCACGGTGTCAGCCAGCTAGCTCCCTCTTCTCCTTGTGCAGAAAGCTAGCAAACAAACCCCAGAAGATCCGGTTTCATACATACCAGGCTGTGGGGAAACGCGCTTGGTTTCCCAGGCCTTGGGTGTGATTTAAAACATTCACATTGCTATTTTAGTCAGTGACTATTCTGAACTTCCTTCAGCACTTACATCTCACAGATATGGTGAGCACATTTTGTGAACTAAATAGAGGGAATTTCTAACAGAACCCTGGGCACTTTTTGATGTAAGAATTCCCGGAACATTTGGTAATCCAGAAAAAGAACTGAAACCTGTACCATTCCAGGTACCGAGGCCGCTTCGTGGGCTACCCCCCTTTCCTCGTTATACACACACCTGGGCGCAGGTTCCGGACGTGACGTTCGCGTGAAGGTTACATATGCATGCATGCACAGTGCATTTCTAGGAATTAGGTGCAGTAATTGTTCCTGGGAGAGTTTCTATTTAAACACCATGAGATTCTTAACACGAAGACACCATGTCACCTTTCTTTGCCTTTTTGGGAGCTCGGAGTTCCTGCCTGGGTTCACATGCAGCAGTTGCAGAGGCCTGAGGTACCCGATAGATGAGTTGCAGTCCTTACCGACTTGCTCCGTCATTGGGCTATTGATCGCCTAGAGCTTATGTAATGAATTACCACACACTGGGCGACACAAAACAGCAGATCCCCATTCCCCACCTTCCTGGGCTCATGGCCCTTCCCCTATCTTCAGAGCCAGCAGCGCCAGCCGTGTCCTTCCCACCTGCTGGATCTCTGGTTGCTCTTCTGCCTTGTCTTCCATTTTCCAGGAACCTTGTGATGACCTTGGGCCCACAGGGATGACCCAGGATAACCCCTAGTGAAGATCGGCTGATTACCTTCCCTAAGCCCTCCATGCTGTGTAGCCGGGACAAATGCACAGAGTGATGGGGAAGACACTCTTGGAGCCAATATTCTGCCTGTCCCTTCATCCTTTCAGATTATTATATGCTGTTGAAATAATAAACACTGAATGATAGAAATCTTTACATACTGATTAGACTCTTTCTCTGTCCTACCCGTATCACTCTGGAGAATAGAGGGCTTTTCGCAGAGGATTTGGGGCCCACAGGAATGTGGGCACTGCCGTGGCCTCTGTCCACCGGGAAGCCTGGGAGGGGCTCACCCACCATCTCCAGGTACAATGGCCCAAGAAGGTCCTGCCCAAGAGCCTTGAGTTGGGCCACAAGCGGCCACCCTGTCCTCATGTGTGACTTCCACAGCTCGTGGGAGTCCTCCCACACGTGGTCTCTAACCAAGAGGCAAGTGGCACAGACAGCTCCCCTGCCCCCAGACCCTCCTAAGCACGTGGAGGTGAGAGCAACCAACCAACCAACCACTGCAGTCCCAGCGTTGAGAACGCGTTTGAAGTGGAAAACCACCAGGGGCGTGGTGAGCCAGTGCGTACACGAGGTAGATGCTCCTACGTATTTGACAGCTTCGTTTCATTTCATTTCATTTTTAGGAAGAGCAGGCTTCTCCTGCTGTGGGCAGTGAAGAGCCTTGTTATGTCCTCTATGCATCCAAGTCCGTGCACCGCTTACAAGGGCGCCTGTGTTCTGTTTCTCTTCTGCGTGAAAGAGAGAGGGCAGCTCCGCCAAAGGCAACAGCGACACATAAAGTCCCCAGTCGTTCAAGCCGCGGTTTCCCACCGACTGTATTATTTCCCCGTTGTGGACTCACAGGGTCGGAAGGGGTCTTCGGAAGACGCCCAGTCCTGCAGACAGGAAACTCCAAATCGGCAAGGTCTGCAGCCAGACGGCCCCCGCACCGTCCCGACTACAGAGGTTCACGCCTCATGCGTGTTCACAAGGACAACCCAAATTTTAAAATCCAATTATGTCTCTTTCTTGTGGATACAATACACCTCAGATTTACCATTCTCTCTCTCTCATTTATGACTGTTTTGCCTTTTAACTAATTCCCTCTCAAATGCCTTTAAATAACTCATTCTGGTGCAAACTGTCTTCATTGACAGAAAACCGTGCTTTATCTCAGAATCAGACCAATGGGCTCCTCCCACAGCATGTCCTGAGTCCCAGGGCCTTTCATGACGTCCTCAAAACTGCCCCTTCCTTTACACCACAGCACACAAAGTCAGAATTTCTCCAAACTTTAAAAATCTCCATTTTTCTGTGTAATTTTTAGTTCAAATCATGAGTCCTTGGAAATTTTTAAATAGAAATTAAAAAAAAACATAGTGGATGGAATTGGGAGGAGGCTTGAATTTCTGTGCAAGAGAGGAAATGTCTGTTATTTATCTCGGCTTCTCCCTGTGAAGTTCTGCCTCTTCCTACCACTGATAAACACAGACCCCCTCATGTGGAGACCAGGAGCCATGCCCTGTCAGCCACCCTGCTCTCATGACTTGCCTTTTGAGACAAGGCCCCACCCCCATTCCCTCCACAACTTCACACAGGGTTGGCCTGCCAGCTTTCCACGTGGTAATGGACACACACACGCACACACAGCACAGCAGAGAGCATCCACAGAGACAGGACCATGTCCTCCCTTGAGGCACCGGCAGACTTACTGATGACGGTCCCACCCCATCTTTCTGTTCAATCTTACTTGATGTCTGAATTCATGCTGAGGGTCCAGAACTATGCAAAATGCTAAGACATGTCAGGTTTGTGGGATATTACCTCCGCTTTGAAAAATCATTTTTCAACAAATGCTCATCAAACGCCACTGCAACCTCTGTGCACCCTGGCAGGGGGAAACTGAGGCTCAGAAGGGTTGGGTTGCCAAAGGTCACACCGCCAGTTCGTGGCTCAGCCTATGTGGGAACCCAAGCCCGTCAATGTCCAAAGCCTGTGTGTGTGTGAGAGAGAGAGACGGGCGGTGGGGGAGAGAGGGAGAGAGAGAAGGGGATGGCGAGGGGGAGGGAGGGAGACCCAGAGATATTTCAGGGAAAAGGTTGTTTAAAAATACGACTAGCAAGATCATTCTGTCTTCGGTTTTCAGAGGAACAGAAACACCTTGAGAGAAGCAGACTTGCCGACAGTAAAACATGGTCCGTGCTTAGACAAATTTAGATGTTCTCTTTCCCATTTTGAAACAAATGTGGTACAGACCAAGCTACACCTTCACCACTAACACAAGATGGTGAATAGGAGATACAGACCATCCAGGGGGAGTTTGTGGCATCATAGAGTCAGGGTAGAGTGGGGCCGGGCTGTCCTGATCTGATCCCTGCAGGGGGCTGGTGGGCAGACCTGAACGAGACTCCTCGGGCTCTGTCTTCATGCCCCCATCCCTATTTCCCGTCACCAAGCCCATTCTCAACGCACTCAGAACCAGTGCTTCATTCACGGGTGAATGCCACGCTGCTCTTCTGCACCTTCCGTGCTCGTGGTTGCTATGTAAATGCTTGCTGAATGAAGGAATCATTTACAGACAACCGGGAATGTGGACATAGCCTTTGAGTACCTGTTTGTGGAGGGTGCATTTCTGGCTTAATCCTCACAGAATCCTGGAAAGACGCTTATTGTTAGATCTATGATAAAAACAAGGTCATTGAGGTTGAGATGAAGCAACTTGCCTGATGGGAAACACACAGTAACTACAGTCTCTGAAGCCAGGTGATGGTCAGCTCAGCACCATAGCCCATGCTCTATTCTTAGAGCACAAAGCCTCAGCATGAGGGTGTAACAGGAACGGAGACAGACTGTGCGTGTGTGTGTGTGGGGGGTGCGTGCGTGTATCTGTATATGTGTGTGCATAGTGTGCGTGTGTGTGCATGTGCATGTGTGTATATGTGTGCATGTGTGTGCATGAGTGTATGCGTATGTATATGTGTGCATGTGTGTATATGTGTGCATATGTGTGCACGAGTGTGTATGTATATGTGTGCACGTGTGTGCATGTGTATGTGTGTGTGCATGAGTGTGTGCATATATATGTGTGCATGTATGTGTTTGCGTGTGTGCATGTGTGCATGAATGTGTATGTATGTGTGTATATGTGTGTGCATGAGTGTGTGTATGTATATGTGTGCATGTGTGTGCGTGTGTGCATGTGTATGTGTGCATGTGTGTATATGTGTGCGTGAGTGTGTGCATATGTATGTGTGTGCATGTGTATGTGTGTATATGTGTGTGCATGAGTGTGTGCGTATGTATGTGTGCATGTGTGTGCTTGTGTGCATATTTCTCTACATCATAATACATATTTTCTTCAGAGTATCTCATCTTAGGTATATGCCACAACTTATTTTAATAATTCTTAGGTATTTAGGCTACTTCCAATATTTTGTTTCCATATTTTGTCTAAATAAATGGTTGATCAATTGTTAACTTTTGTTAAGAAATTTTGGTATTTGTGCTTATTCTTTTGGTAAAATTCCTATAAGTGAAATTTCTGGGTAAATGGTAGGAAGCATAATAAAGCTTTTCTAATGCATTTTAAATGTCCTTTTTGAAACTTTGTGCTAATTTATGCTCCAGCACTATAAGCCTTGCCATCTTCTGATTATGGAGACACTATTCATTCATCTCTGTCTCTGTTTCTGTCCTGTGTCCCTACTCTCAACTTCCTCTCTTGAGTTTCAGCACAAGTAATGTCATGTATTCACTCCACCCAAGTTGATATCAGTAATGTTCTCTACTTTTCCCACTGGGCTATTAGTTGATATCCAATCGCCTGAATAGTTTCTCCAGCTGTCACCCCAACTGTGGGCATGACATCGCCATTTTCTCTTCTTCCCTTGGCCCTGAATTGCCACTAGAAAGTAACATCCAGTGCATTGCGACTTTGGGAAGTAACCAGTGTGATCTTTTCATATGGAATCATTTTAGTGAATAAACAGGGTGGGAAATATAATCTAAGCTATGACTGACCAATATATATATTTTTCAAGCAAACATAATTTTTATCAATGAGAAAAGATTTTTTTTTTTGCAAAATTCCAGCAGCTGGGGGCTCCTGGGTGGTACAGTTGGTTAAGCATCCAATTCTTGGTCTCGGCTCAGGTTGTGATCCTGGGGTCATGAGATCGAGCCCCGCATCAGGCTCTGTGCTCAGTGTGGAGTCTGCTTGAGATTCTCTCTCTCTCTCCATCTGCCCCTCCCTCTCCTGCTCTCTCTCTCTCTCAATTGAATAAATAAGTCTTTTAAAAAAGAAAAATTCCAGCAGCTGTCATGTTGTTATATTTTCTGGGGAAAACACTTCTTACAATATACCCTTGAATGCACCCCCAGTTATGAATAAGTATCCTGGCAAGTCCATGAACCTCTAAACTATAGAATACACTAAGATTTTGTATTGAAAATAAGGGTTTTTTTTTTTCTTATAGGCCATATCTAATTAGTGAGTTCCTTGAAGTGACTAAAGCAGTGTTTTCAAAAAATATTTTGGTGCAGAATTCAGACAGGATCCTCAGGCAGAACACGACCACAGACCAGCCATGCCTGACAAGGTAGAGTATGGAAAGGGGCGGGAAAGTTTTTGTTTGGGTGACCTCTTCCAACATTACATCAGCCTGGAAGCTCTTCAGGAGGCTCCATCAATAACCCTAACCAAATAAAAATCTTTTAATGCTCACATAAAATAGCCAGCTGAGAGTCACAGAGCATGTCCATACCAACAGAGTAAGCAGTACATCAGAGTAAGCCAGAGGTTTCCCTGTCAGTTCCCCATATCTTGTGTTATATTAGGGAAAAGCAGAAATAGACTTTCTTCTGAGAGGAAAATCTCTGTCATTTGGAGAAACAGGATACCTGGAAGAGAAATCAATGGGCACAAAATGCACATGTTTGTTACATACTTGGATTTCATACACTGGATATTTAAGTCTTGTATGTAATTAAGCAAAATAGAATATATTAAAATTCATCCTCACTTCCATTTTGCTTTGAATATTATTTCTGGGAATTGATCTTCAAAATAATTATTCCTAAACATTGATATTAATCAACTTAGAGCTTCAACAATGTCTGAGAATAGTAAAGATAAAATAAGTTAAATTTGAAATTTCTTCTAGATTTCACTGTCTTCTGTAAAATATTCAATCTTTACAGTAGATGTTCTTTATTCCTTTATTTTGAAAGCAATTTCTCAATTTTTTCTTAGCATGAACGTTTCATGCAAGGAAAGCCAGTGATGTGAACCAGGCACATTGGTGGTGTTACCACTGTCCCCAGGATGCTGACGCAGATTCAGTCTGGGGTGAAGAGCCGGGTTGCTGCAGTGCGGGAATCATGTCAGACAATGAGGACCATACTGACAGTGACAGCTTTGAAGATGTGGAGGAGGATGGAGGGCTAGGTGACTTGGAAAATGCTGAGGAGAAAGGCCAAGAGAACGTTGAGAGCCTCTGCTCTGGAGAACAACCACAGACAAACCAGAAGCAAATCACCACACTGTATATGACAAAGTATAAGTGAGCCCACCTCCTGGGTACCCAAGCGTCCCGATCACAATGCGTGCCCCCATGATGGTGGAGCTGGAGGGCGAGACAGGTCCCTTGCTCATTGCTGGGAAAGAGCCCGAGGCCCAAAAAATCCCCATCATCATTCACAACTACCTACCAGAGGGGAACTCTGAAGACTGTGGCTTATCATGACGGACTGAGCTGAAATCATCTTCCTGACTGTGCCTCATCCCAGTTTCTATTTTCACATTCTTTATACATGTAAATAATAAAATTTTCAACCTTTTTTAAAAAAAAGGGCACAATGAGACTCAAAGCCACTCTTCAGAGGGGAAGCATTTCTTTCTTTCTTTTTTTTTTTTTAAGATTTTATTTATTTGACAGAAAGAGACACAGCGAGAGAGGGAACACAAGCAGGGGGAGTGGGAGAGGGAGAAGCAGGCCTCCCACTGAGCAGGGAGCCCGATGCGGGGCTCGATCCCAGGACCCTGGGATCATGACCTGAGCCGAAGGCAGACACCTAACCGACTGAGCCACCCAGGCGCCCCGAGGGGAAGAATTTCTAAGGAAGAAAAATAGCATTGATACAGCCAAATCATTTTTTATTTGGATGAAGATGAAGAACACACTTTTACAGTTCTCCCTCAGAATAATCCAGTGCTTTCCAACAACTTCCATGCTGGAGCATCCACCGTGAGAACCATCCTGGCTGGGCCCTACTCTAGGCTAGTTACACCTTCAGCATTGATTGAACATATACCGTGCACCTGAGTAGAGAGAAAAAGGAGGATAAGGTGCAGCTCTGGCCTCTGGGAGCCTCAGTATAAACACAGAAGAGGAAAAGTAAGTAAATACAAATAATAAATAGGCTAATAAAGACATCAGCAGAATACAATGAGAGCCCAAAGGAAGAAGTAAAAGCAGCTGGAGAACTCAGAGACTAGTAACTGATGCTAAATCCTAGCTGAACTTTCAATAAAGAAAAGGCAGCTAAAAACAGCACCAAGGGATATTTTTCTAACCCTGGAGATAGAATTAAAGTGGTCTTGGTGTTGTCTGTTCAGCCAGGTTAGTAATCAGGACTCTAGATACAAGTGAGAAAAACAGGGCATGAAGCGGCTTCAGCAAGGAGGATCTGTACACGCACACACCTGACGGTCCATGGGAGGGGCTGGCCCCAGAGAGCTCACCTTGACCCCTCCTGGCCGCCTTGGAGGCTCACAGGCATCCTGTCCCCGAAGTGTAGCGGCCATGCCACACAGCTGGACCTTTCTCTGCAGGTTTTGGAAGACTGAGTTTTGAAAATAAAAGTCTCTTACTTGACTTTGGAAAAGGACAAACAATTGTCCCCCAAGGAATTTTGGTAAGAATTTGTAGTTTCAAGAAAACACTTTGGCCTATTTTTTAAGAATCTCAGAACTCATTCTCAAAAAATAATGCTTTGGAAGACAGGACAAAGGGATGTGTCTGAAGACCCTGCGTATGTGTAGCTATGTGGCTTGTAATACCAGGCTATAGGAACATGTTTTTCCAAATACATAACTCAGTGAAGAATGAGAATATGTGGCTTTAGGATTGTAGTTACATATCTCTCAACATGATACTTATGTAAGAACACTTCTTAAATTATAAAGATGTGATTATATAATTTACATTCCCTTCATAATTACATGAAAATCTTGACCTGGATTCTGTGAGTAGCGAGGCATGAACATTGTTAATATGCTTTGTTAAATTAAAAAAAAAAAAAAGAAAAAGAAAAAGCGGAGGCCCTCCAAGTGTGCGTTCTGAGACGGCAGAGCCCCCAGGCTGGCCTTGCCTTCGAGGGCTGGCTGTCAGTGGGAGCCACAGGCTGGTGGAGAAGAGCAAAGGGAGACTGCGCTCGGCTGGGACAGCTCTCCATTCCCTGACGTGCACAGCTGGGGACGTGATGCCATGCTCTGCATACTTGCCATTAAATGCTTCTTTCCGAATAAGGATGGATTCTGGCCCAAAACTGCCTTGGAGATGCCTCAGAAAGCAATGTGACCTTGACCGAATGACTGACTCAGCCTCAAGAAACCGAGGAGCTTGGGACTGACCATTCCAAGTCCCCTTCCCAGTGTCTGGATCCTCTGTAGAAAGGGTGCAACAGGCAGTGGGCACAGACGCTCAAATGCAGTCACACCTGCATGCTCCCGTGGTTGCGAGACATAGCCCAGACGCAGCCCCTACCCTCCGCACCCCAGTCAAGGTCACTGGGGCCACGCGGGAGCCCCGGTGGCCGCTTCCCAGCCAGGCGCATTCAGCTGTGGTCATGTGATGGACACCAACTACATTTCTAGCACACGGGAAATTTGAATAATAATTTGGGGAGATAATGAAGGCACAAGAAGTTTCAAGAATTATTAAAAAGACAATGGAGGAATGTTATAAATATTCATTGTTTAAGGAACATGGGAAAAGATGCAGAATCCTAGAGTTTAGGGCAGAGAGACCTCAGGAGAGGGGCCACCTGCCATCTCGTGGCCAGACATGGTAATAGACGACTCTGCAAAGACCGCTGTGCATCTCAGGGAATGGGGTCCTGGAGAGCAGTGAGTAATTGGTGATGGCTAGTTTAGTTGTCATTGATTAATAAAACAGATCTTTAAACCCGGTTTGTAGACTGCAAAGCTAGGTAACTTAGGAAACAATGAACGGATTATAGGGAAGTAGTATAAATAATGAGTTACGTTGTATTCCTTTTGTTTGAAACTATACAACCCTGCATAAAATGCTGAGTGCTTCATGTGGATTAGTCAATTATAATGTATCGCACTCTGCTTACAAATGGACAACCAAGCCTAAGGAAGGGGAAGGCACTCGCCTAACGTCACAGAGCGCACAGGTAACTGCAGGTCCAGCACCGTGCATAGCCTCTGTGCCGCTGACTGGAGCAACAAGGTCTCTTCAAGACCCAGATCTTCTGAAGATCTCCACTCTGGTGGCCACGGGCAGCCACCCCCAGGCAGGACACTTTGCATGAAGACTATGTGCAGTTAAAAAGCAATCTAAAGGGGCGCCTGGGTGGCTCAGTCATTGGGCGCCTGCCTTCGGCTCGGGTCACGGTCCCAGGGTCCTGAGATCGAGCCCCGCATCGGCCCCCTGCTCTGTGGGAAGCCTGCTTCTCCCTCTCCCACTCCCCCTGCTTGTGTTCCCTCTCTCGCTGTGTCTCTCTCTGTCAAATAAATAAATATTTTTTTTTAAGCAATCTAGACCCAGCATATTCAGGAAAACCTTTTCACCTCCCCCTCAACTGCCTAAGTGAATTTAGATGGAGGACCTGGTCCCGGAAGGGAGCTGTCACCATGGTCATGACATTGTGATGTGAACTGGGTAGTGGACAGGGAGGAACCTGGCAGGGCCTGTGACATCACAGTTCTCTCTGTGCCGCATTGCTCCTGAGAGGCCATGAAAACTCTGTTTCATCTCCCTGTGCGTTGCATCCTTTCCCTCTGAAGTCTCAGATGCCTATCCCCCTTACTTAGTCCAGAATAACATACATACCTCATTCTGCCGACTGTCTTTGGAACTGCCATGTCTATGTCCCTTTTTTACACATGCTCTCATGTAGAAATTCATTATCCCATTTCCCATATTAAAAAAGATGAGGCTCAGAGTTCATAGAACTTACCCAGATCAAATAAAAAGTGACAGAGCTAGATCTGAACCCAGGGGCAGGCACCTGTTACACCCAGCTCTGGCACATGGATGTGTTGAGAGACAAGACTGTGGAATTTAGTTCCACACTTAGTATGAATACAAACTTAGACCCATACTCCTTGATGGCAGGGGAGCAGGGTGACATAGAGGTGTTGCACACAGGGTGGGAAATGCTGAAAAGCTGGATCCTTGGCCAGAGTCAAGGCACACAAGGTAAAACTGAAAACCAGAGAAAAAAATATTTATCTCAGGTTGGGAAGTAACCAGGAGCAGCTGTGGGGCCCTGAATGGAAGAATGAAGGTCATAAAGATCTTGATCCACTTGGAAGGGCTCTTGGATATTACTATTTTGATTTAAATGTTTGTCCCAAACACTTATTAGGTAGTAATTATTTAGAGCTTCCAAAATGATATTAGGATAAAGAGCTTTTTAAGCAAATCATGTATTGTTTTACAGAGACAAAATTGAGACATGCATTAGGCAGTCTACAGAAACACGTCAGGTCAAAGTTAAGTAACTGAACATGGTCAACCAGTTAGAAACTAATTGCCAATAAGTCAATGTTCAGAACCAATGGTTGTTCTACTTCAGGTCCCAGCTATTCTACTCAGTCAAGATCTGCTACAACAATCTAAAAGAGTTTTCTGGAGTTAGCAAATAGTTAAATTTTAGCAAGCCTTTACTTATTTGTCTCAAAATTCAAAGGTATCTAATAACTTTATAGAGGGAAAATTACAAATCTCACCCATGAAGGATAACGTAACTTAATTTGTTTTATGGCCAGCTAGATTTTGTTGTGCTGCCGTGTTTCTGATGCACACACAGGATGAGGGTGAAGATTAACAGGCGGAGGCTCAGAGCAGGGGAGGAAAGTGATTGATTAAGGTTTGAACAGTCTGACTCTGACACCGGTGACCCCCCTGCACGCACACCACTTGGGGAGAGAAGAGGGAGGGAGAGGAAAAGTGCAGTTTCGTGAGCACCCATGGGCCCGGCATCTGCAGGAGTCCGCACAAGCACAGAGGCACGGGCCTTTGAGTGCCGGGGGAAAGAGCAACAATCGTGCTCCCAAATCATGCTTTCCCAAACAAAGAGATAAAGATGCTATTGGGGGAAGACAAAATGTAAGCAGTTTACCTCACATGCCAACCAGACGTTGGAACAAGAACTCCCTACTAAGTCAACAGACCCATTCCCATAAAGGAACCAGTTATCCCCCAAATAAAGACGCCTAACGTAGGCATTACCATGATGCTTTAAGACAACAAACACCGTGCGAGTTAACAAGGACATGTACTTGTGTTCATGTAGGAAAGGAACAAGAAAACAAAAAGAAAGCCTTCTGAGCTTCCCTGTCCTGACTTGGCAGTGTCCCCCAGAGGCTGACCTAGTGCTACCTGCTGGATTTCAAGCAGCACCAGCTGCCATGGGCCAGGTAGAATAACCACGGCCATGAGTTCCAACTCTGTCATCTGTCACTCCTATTCCTGCATTTGCTGCATTTTCTCCAATGGACAATTGAGCTCTGGGATTTGGTTTACAATTTAAAGTTCAAGTTTGAGTGTAAGAGGCTACCTCCTTTAGGAGTGCAGCTTGGAAAGTCCTGTAGTGACATTAGGAATTTTGTGAGCATGTGTAAATTATTTACAAATGTCAGAGCAAATAAATCCTCCAAAGGCATCACAGAGTTCCTTAATGTCAGTATTTTTTCCACCTGTCTTCTTGCAAAGATTTATGTACTCTTCTAAATTTTAAGAAGCATGGCTCCTTGTATAGTCCTTGTCTGCTTCTAATATTTAGTTCAAAAATTCAAGTGGGTATATTACTATCAGCCTTTCAGAATTTCAAAGGATTATAAGACAATACTATGAACACTTGTATGCCAATAAATTAGATAACCCTGATGAAGTGGTGGAAAATTCATAGAAACACACAAATTATCAACTCTGAATCAGGAAGAGACACAAATCTGAACAAACCTATAACAAGTAAAGAGATTAATTCAGTAACCAAAACTTCCCAATGAAGAAAAACCTGAGACCCAATGCCTTCACTGGCTGATTCTACCAAATATTTAAAGAGAATTAAAATCAACCCTTGTTAAAATTCTTCCAAAATATGCATGAAGAGAGACACTTCCCAACTCCTTCTAGGAGGCTAGCACTACCCTGATGCCAAAGCCAGACAGAGACAATACAAGAAACAACTCGCTGAGAGACCGAAAACAAAGGGAAGGACCAGCCTCATCCTGGCTACCCAGCGGCCAACAGCCCAACTAAGCACTGGGAAGAAAGGCATTTTTAAGTTCAATGCTATTTAGCTTTTCAGCATTCAAAGCATTTGAAGCCTTCGAAGCATTTGAAGGCTTGGCACAGGTATTGAATTTTAGACGCCTTTCAAACCTAAGTGTTTGAAAATGAAATCTGTTTTCCCATGATAAGATTCAGCAGGTGATTTTGTAAACAATATTTCAGGGGCTGAATCCCTCCCACATCTAACACAATGTTTCCCACCTCATCATCTGGACTGTCTTTAAGAAATCCCACTATCTGTTTATAAATTTCTCGGCTAGCCCACTGAAACAATGAGTCAAATTCAACAATTCTTCCCTGTGCAGCGAGAAGAACCACTGGGTATGATTGAGTTCAGAAAGTACCTGTCCCCTCAGCTCTCCGGCCTTCTAAATATGTACAGAAGAAGTAACAAACCTACTTGCCTGAAAGATCTATTTAAAAACAATAATGACAGAGTACTTTGTAAGAAAATTCATTTTCGGCACAGAACATGGATTTCAGCTGCTGAGAGGCAAGATGGCAGAAGCGGGTATGCACGGTCCCTGCGGAGGGTCAGGGATTAGCAGCGGGAGCACGGGTTGCTGATCCCGGCCAAGCGCGCAGGGGCTGGGGCGAGGGCACCAGCCCTTCACAGGCTCCCTCCTGCAGGAGCGAGGGAGCGGTCGGCGCTCTGCAGGGTCTCTAGGGACAGCAGAGGTGTGAGGACAGCTTCCATGGTGCAGAGACCTTTAGATCAGGCTGATAGGGCTTGTTTTCCTTCCTGATATGTTTACCCTTTCTGACTCACCTTTATACCAAAGTGTAACACACTTGAGTAAAGTGACGAATACGTTGTAGTTTGATTTAGTGCCCAAAGTGAACTCACCCATGCCGTCCAGTCCAGGTCAGAACACCTGAATGCTGCCCCCGTCACTGGAGGTAAGACCCGCCCTTACTTAACACCACAGCATACGGCTCCGACCTCTTGGAGGTGACGTGTGTGTATTTTACATGCACGCGTGCTTCTGTGCGTGTGCGTGTGGCTTGTCTCATGCAGCCGTATGTCTGTGATAGTCATATGTGCTGTGTACGGGGTTGGTGTTTGTGCCACATACTAGGTTATTGTATAAATACATCACAACAGTAAGGAAGAGACTCTCAAAATCAAACAAGACAAAATGCACGAGGGCAGCCCCCATCCTGCTCCCTGCTCCTACGGGTCTGACTGCTTTGCACAGCTTGTCGAGTGGAATCATGCAGTGTTTACCCTCCCATGACTGGCTTATAGAAGACCTTACATTTCATCCGAGTTATTAAAAACATGGCAGGATTTCCTTCTGTTTACAGCTGAATTCTAACCTTCTGTTTACAGCTGGGAGAGTATGCACTACATTCTCTTTGTCCATCCACGCATCGATGAACATCAACTTGGCCGCTGTGAATTTTGCTGCTCTGGAAATGGGAGTGTGGGTGCCTCTTCGAGATCCTGAACTCAATTCTGATAAACACCCCGAGGTGGGATTGCTGGATCATATGACGGATCTACTCAAATTTCCCGAGGCCCCTCCACACTGTTGTCCACAGCGTCTACACGGTGATGGATACATTCGCATCAACCGTGCACAAGGGGTCTGATTTCTCCACATTGTCGACAACACATACTTTAAAAAATAATAGCCATCTTAACAGGTGTGAGGTGGTATCTCATTGTGTTTTGATTTCCTGTACCCTCATGATTAATGATGTTGAGCATCTTTTAATATACTTCTTGGACATTTATATGCCTTCTTTGGAGAAACGCCTTTCAAGTCTTTGCCCACTTTTTAATCAGGCTACTTGTTTTTGCTGTCAAGCAGTAGGCGTTCCTTACACATTTTGGAGATCAGCCCCTTATCAAATACGTGGTTTGCAAATATTCTGTCCCACTTTATAGGTTGCCTTTTCACTGGGTTGCTTGTTTCTGTCATTTCGGTTTTCTTTTTCATTTTCCTAAGGGCTAATGGGGTTGAGCAACTTTTCATATACTTACTGGCCATTTGGAGACTCCCTGTTGTAAATTGCCTCTTCATGTATTTTGTATTTCTTGACAGTCTTTTCCGATTTATAGACATTAGTATTATTATCACTGTAACGATTCCCTGATAGTTATGTGTATTGCAAATATTCTCTCATCCCCTGTGAAACTCTTAATAGGGTCTGCGATAAATAGAAATTCCTCTTCCTTTATCATCAGAGCTTTTTTTAATCCTGTTAAAGAATTTTTTTGCTACCCCAGTAACAAAGGAGAATATCTGCAAGCTATCTTCTAGAAGCTGGGTTTTTTCACCTTCATGTTTAGATTCACAGTTCATCTAGATTTGAGTTTTGCACCAAGTACTCCCAGTCGATCCAGCACCATTCACTAAAAAGACTTTCCCATTGTTACATCACGCCACTTTTGTCTTAAATCGGGTCTCTGTACAAATCTTGGTATTGGGTAAGTGTGCCCTCATCCTCGCTCTTCTTCAGGATTTCCTGCTCCTCTTGGTCTTTTCTGTTCCCATGTAAATTTTAGGTTAGTGAGTGTCTTGTCACCAAACAAACAAAAAGTACCTGCTCTGATTTAGGGAGAATTCTTATTCTCAGTATATCATTTCCTCCAAGGCAAAGAATAGTGTATCCGTCCATGTACCTAGGTCTCCATCCACTTCCTTCAGCAATGTTTTAACAGTTTTGGTGTAAAGACCTTACACATATGTGATGACTTTGGATGTAATGACTAGAGTAAATGGTATCATTTTATTTTTTCTTTCCTTTTTTTAAGAAATTATTTGAGTGAAAGGGGGAGAGGCAAAGGGAGAGGGAGAGAATCTCAAGCAGAGCCCGTGCTGAGTGCGGAGCCTGATTCGGGGCTTGAACTCACAACCCTGAGATCATGACCTGAGCCGAAATCAAGAGTCAGCCACTTAACCGACTGAGCCGCCCAGGCGCCCCAAATGTGCCATCTTTATCACAGTTACAATAAGGAAATGCTCCTGGCTGCTCTGGGAACTCCATCTAGGATGAAGATGGTTGTTTTCCAGTAGATCAAGATCAATAATTCCCCAAGTGGTGCTAAACAACTTGAATCTCGCTGACACACATATACCAACTATCAGGATGACCATCTGCATTGGAAGTCATGGGGACACACAGCTTTCTCCTGGGAATCAAGATCTGTGGAGGAACCTCAGGCTGGCCCGGGGCATCCTACCCCATCTGGACATATGACTCCCGTCTTCAGTTTGCTGCGGGCTCTGGAGAGCCTCCTTTCTTGTTCTGGTCCCGACTCAGGAGGACCCGCTGAGCCGAGCCCACCCCTCACTCTGCAGTCACAGCCCAGGTGGAGGCTGGCCTGCACCCCACATCGTGGACCCCCTGTCCTCCAGCCGCGCCTGCCCATGGCCCGTCACCGCGAAGGCAGTCCCTGTGGCTCCACATTGACAAGGGACATTTCCGTCCAATGAGAGGCTCGTGCACCGGCAGAGAGGAAGTTCAGCGAGCCTGCAAGCGCTTCAGATCGCAGGTGTCCACACCTCTTCCGACAGTGTGCCAAAGGGCAAGGAAAGAAGAACCTTTATTAAACTGGGACAGATGCTTTCTGTGATAGACTTCCAAGTGAAAAAATGGGAACTCTCCTAGAAAACTGGTCCTGGCGAGAGAGAAGACCTGGGTCTCGCTTCCTTATAGAATGCTAAATGAACTTGTTTTTTTATGCCAGAATGAATTCAAAATAGATATATAACCCCAGTTCCAGTTATATTCCCAATGAAAAGCAAGCATAATGAAATGAAATAAGAAATACAACTCTCGTGTAAATAGTTGGGATTCCATTAAGAACTAAGACAGTAGATTATAGAGGGGAAGGGTGCTTGGTCCTCCCTGAAAATAAGCCGAGGTGCTGGGGCATGCAGTCTCCCGAGACACAGAGGAGGACCCGCCACCCACCAGCACGGCTGTGACTTACGGCCACTGTAGTTAGCGCTTCCGTAAGACAGTCGAAGGGCCTCTTTTTAAAGAAAAGCTCTTTCCAGCTGTAAGGGGGATATATTATTAGGATGGGTTGAACTCTTAAAAATGATGAAGTTGAATTTAGTGTAAATTTATGGAGGTTAAGGGAAATAAAAATATGCTCTTGGACAGAGCAATTTTTAAATCAAGAGAAAGAGAAATTTTTCACTTTCTCACGTCCCTGTTGTTCAGTTTTAGCTTCTCTTGGTAAAGGTAATTATTAAAACACATTTACATTAAATGTCTTGTAAGTAAAATATCACATGATAACCAACAAAGTAAAAACTGACTCTGTGTCTCCTAGCAGAAAAAATATACCAAAGCAATGATTATTTAACAAAAATATTGCTTAAAACATCAAACTATCATTTGCAATGTGGAGGAGATTTTTGAACGCTTTTGTTTCACGCAACAGTTTTATTTGTGTATTTTCTAACAGCTGTCCTTGTGGCAACATCCCAGTAAGACCGCACACCTTTAAGCCCAGGACAGAGCAAACTTGGAAGGACTGTCTCCTCTACAAGCAAAGGAAGCTGGCCGGCTTTAATTCTGTCCTCTCTCCAGTGTAACATTAACTCTTTGGTTAGTTAATTCAAAGACCAAGAGAGCTCAAAACTGAGCCAGAAGTAGTAAGTTTTATGTCTTTTTTAAGGTGCATTCCACAGCCAGGACTTTTGCTTGAACACATTAAATTTCAACAAAGTGTCATTTAGTCGTATTTAAAGAAAAGGAAGAAACCCTAAAAACATCTAACTGTAGGTTTGATTGTTTTTTTTTGTTTTTTTATTTATTTATTTATTTATTTTTTTATTCTTATTTTAATTCCCATACATTACATCATTAGTTTTAGATGAAGTGTTCCATGATTCATTGTTTGTGCATAACACCCAGTGCTCCATGCAGAATGTGCCCTCCTCAATAACCACCACCAGGCTAACCCATCCTCCCACACCCCTCCCCTCTAGAACCCTGTTTGTTTTTCAGAGTCCATCGTCTCTCATGGTTCGTCTACCCCTCCGATTTCCCCCGCTTCATTCTTCCCCTCCCGCTACCTTCTTCTTCTTCTTCTTTTTTTTTCTTAACATATATTGCATTATTTGTTTCAGAGGTACAGATCTGAGATTCAACAGTCTTGCACAATTCACAGCGCTTACCAGAGCACATACCCTCCCCAGTGTCTATCACCCACTGACCCCATCCTTCCCACCCCACCCCCCACTCCAGCAACCCTCAGTTTGTTTCCTGAGATTAAGAATTCCTCATATCAGTGAGGTCATATGATACATGTCTTTCTCTGTTTGACTTATTTCACTCAACATAATACCCTCCAGTTCCATCCACATCGTTGCAAATGGCAAGATCTCATTCCTTTTGATGGCTGCATAATATTCCATTGTATATATATACCACATCTTCTTTATCCATTCATCTGTCCATGGACATCTTGGCTCTTTCCACAGTTTGGCTATTGTGGACATTGCTGCTATAAACATTGGGGTGCACGTACCCCTTCGGATCCCTACTTTTGTATCTTTGGGGTA
>NC_058412.1:557646-566565 GCF_002201575.2 Neomonachus schauinslandi | reverse complement strand
GCACTCCGTGCTCACCCGGCCTGTGACCGCGCGTTTCTATCTCTGGCACCCGACCCCGGGTGGAGTCTCCAAACCCAGCAGATCCCTGCGGTGCATCCCGCGCGGCTCCTCCCGGGGGAGGAAGGTGAGTCTCCCCGGATCTGCCGCTTGTTGGGTCCCTGCTGGAGGAGCAGGGGCCCGACTGTGCCGCGGATCACGGTTTGTGGCCACCCCGAGCTGAGAGCCCGCGCCTGGGCTCCGCCTCTGCAGCCGGCTTCCCTGCTCCGTTACCTGGGAGCTCTGCCGCACTCAGGCACCCCCGGTCTTCCTGTGAGCCCGAGGGTCCTGAGACCACACTGTCCCGGAGGGTTCCACCCCCCGCTTAGCCACCGGAGTGACGTCCCTCAGCGGAGCAGACCCTTAAAAGTTCCGATTTTGTGCTCCGCGGCTCTATCACTTGCCAGAAGCGGCCGCCGGAGGCCCCTCCCCCGCCGTCTAGCCTCCCGAATATCCCCTCGGATTCACTTCTCCGCACGTCCTACCTTCCAGAAAGTGGTCGCTTTTCTGATGAGAGAGTTGTTGCTCTTCTTTTCTTCGATCTCCTGTTGAGTTTGTAGGTGTTCAGAACGGTTTGATCCCCATCCAGCTGAATTCCTGAGAGGAGACGAAATCCAGGGCTCCTACTCCTCCGCCATCTTGCTCCGCCGTCTAGGTTTGATTGTTTTGTTTTGTTTTCTTTTTTGAATAAAGCCCGTGTTCTTAATGATGTATTTATCCACATTTCTCCTATTTATTGATGACATTGTCTCCTGACGTGGTGACACATGCATTACTCTGTAACTACTCTTTTCCCGTGGAGAGCGCCAGATTCTGCCTGAGCAGGTGCACACAGGCGAGGCAGCTGGAGGTGGAGACGGACACGGATCTTTGTGCATCTCTGGTGGGCAGATAGACAGAGATTTCAAAATAAACCGGGGAATTAGTGAAGAGAGGCTTACGGAAGATTTCTGTTGATGAACCTTGAAGCATACGCCCTGAGGAGGAGATCTGAGTCTCGTACATACGTGCACTCGATGGTCCCCTTTGCACAGAAGGCCCTCTGCACCCAGCTCCTCCACCAGGCATCACTGGTGACCGCGGTGATGGGGAGCCATGCCTTTGCTCAGTGAGCCCCGCTCTCCCTTCCCCGCCGTCTGCCCATCGTGCTGGCCAAGCCTTCCACCTGTGCGCCACAGACCTCCAAGTGGGCTCAGGAGGCAGCCCCTAGAGGCCGGTCCCCTGCAGGGACTGCTTCCTGTTGGAATGGCCAGAAACCGGAGGCCTGGTGCCCACTAGGCTGCTCCCGGTAATCACACTGTGGATGTCTTGACTTGTGTATCCATCACTGTAATTTCGTGTAAAACATCATTCCTGACAAAACCAGTCATTTACAGCCAAAAAGTAATCTTGAACCCACTGATCGTACCATGTACCCTGTTACTGGAGTGATCCTGAAATCTATCATCCAAAACAGGGCAGTTTTGAACACAAAAGAGGTTGCTATTAGGAATTATTTATGAAGAAATGTGTAAACCGGCATGTTCCGTGGCTGACCAGGATATGTGGCTGTCCCACTTATCTCTCACAAACACCTGGCATCCTGGGCTGGTGAAACGCGTATTGATGAAAATGCACAATTGCACCATCATGCCGAGAGGGAGCTGATGCCTCAGGAGATTGGGCTGTTGTCTGACATCTGTCCTCTGCCATCGACTGTGGTGTTGCTGTTTCTTCTAGCCCTACAACATACGGGCCTGGGCTCCCCGAGGAGGGAGGCAGACCCTTCATGGCTACACCCATGAATCCACAAAACTGCCCTTGTGTTCTCACAGCTTGTGACCTGCTTGCCGGTAGCTTCTGTCTTTAGTTAAAGAAAGTACTAAATACTCGCTGCAAGATTTTAAAATGATCGTGAAATATTTAATAAGGAGATCTTAATACACAAATTATGGAAATGAAATTCAAATTATATTCAAATATCAAAATCAAAGCCAAATAAGAAATGTAATAGTCTCTTTAAAATTCCAAATTCGAATACAATTATCTCTAAGCTTTTATTTTTTTAAATTTTTTATTGTTATGTTAATCACCATACATTATCTAAGCTTTTATTTAAAGAAATAAATTGATACCTACTTATTCTTCAATCTGCACTCCTACTATCTGACTTCGTATCTCCGTTCTCCACATTCTACCGTGCTTTTTGTTTCTCTACCCAATGTGTGGATGGTTATGACCAGAACATTTCCCCAGCTACTTGGATCACTCAAAGCAAAGATCAGGGTTACTTTGTGTCTCTCTCCCCACATTAACTGCAGTGTCTTACATCGATATATAGGGTATGAGTGATTTTCTCCGTTTCACGGAGATCGGTCCCGCCTTCTTTCAAGGTCTGTATACACGGAGTTTCCCCTTAAATCAATTACTTCTTGTTTTCTTTCTTGGGTTAAACTCTATTAACATAACAGTGTTTTTAAATTTTGTTCCTTTCTTCCTTCTGAGAACGCATTCAAGACTTGCTCTGAAAATGAGGAAAACAGTTCAGCCGGAAGAATGTTTGAAGACTCACAGAGCAGTTTGTGAATATTGGTGAATATTTCATAATTGTGCAAAAGGAAAGCGTGTGTTTCTCCTCATATCAACATTAGGTTAACTCGAATGCCATGGATCAAGCTCTGTATAAATGCTACAGAAATGTTCTGTTTCCCCTTTCTCTTTCTTCTTCCTACCGTCACCTAAGAAGTAAAGCCCTCGAGACTGATTTTCTATCCAGGGATGCGACATGACATTATTAGCCCTCAGTTTACCCTGGAGCTCTAAGTCAGACCTGAAGCAACCTTGGACAACCTTGGCCATGTCTCCACCGCAGATTGGGCAGGAAAGAAAGAAAGTAACCCTGGAGAAAGGCATCTGAGAATTGTAAGTGCAGCTTTGTTTCAGGTGCTGGCAGATCCAACCGGGAGGACAAGGAGCCGTGCGTGGAATCCTGTCACGCGGACGGTGGCTGGTAGTCTCCTCAGGAGAGCTGATGACACAGCCGAGAGACCCAAACCGCAAAGGAGATGGGCCAATACCAAATAACACTCCACCAGGGCGGCACGTTAAGTTCCCGTCTTTGCTTTACTGATGATGCTCATTAGTCCTGTGTAGAAAAAACACACTTGGGAATAAAATAAAATAAAATTTGCACACAGGGTCCTCTGATACAGTGTGATAGCTTGGTGCGTCCAAAGGGAAAGCTTTCAGTGGACTCCCCCACCCGCTGTATGGGACGCAACAGCGATTATTTATAAAATGAGCGAACTGATCTGGTCTCCAAGCTCCACAAAGCTGTAAAATTCTCTAAACATATTGTATTTTAAATAACATGTTAAGAAGGATAAGCTTTAAGAGTGGCTCTGCTTTGTAAGATACAAAACTAAAAAAATGAGATTAAGATGTTCAGGATATTCTGGAGACCTTTTCATGTCCGTTTTTTTCTTTATTTTTTCTACACCTTCTAAGTTTTTGCAGGAATATTTCTCCTAAAAGTGGTCAATGTTGTAAGTCATACTTCATTTAACTCACTGAATTAGTGGATCTTTCCAAATCCTCTGTTGTATTCTGCTGTGGCCCACAGGGTTCTGGAGCTCAAAGCCTGCACATGCATGTTTCTGGCAGGCAGTTAAATTCTTAAGAAAAGTAAGCCGTGTTTATTCCCAAACAAGTTCATAACTTAACTGAATTAGATCTGAATATTCATAAATAAGAGGGAGAATCATGGGGTCTTATGAGAAAGGAGGCACAGAAGAGGATGGAGCGGGGCTTGTCTCTGAATATTTAGGACCAGGGTCTTGGTTTTAGCCCCCGTCTCTCCACCTTGTGGGAATGGAAGTGTTTTGGGGGGTTGGGCCGTCAACTTTCATGGTTTTCTGGGACCACACAGCTCAGGAAAAGTTAAGTGTCATCAGTGGTGTCGATGGGCAGAGAGAGAGGAGTTTAAAGTTTTGCTTCAAGTTATTAGAAATCACTTACTCAGCTATGAGCCCCTGCAAATTCCCTCGAGGTGAATAAAAAGAGCCCTAAGTATTTACAACACAATCTTATGCTGCTAATGTTCCTGTTCTCAAAGCTAATGGAAGCCAATTATTTTAGAGTGGGCATAATGCTAGTATTTCATGAACAAATGTGCATATCTCAAACAGTTCTTATATACAGTGATTGTAAACCTGTCACCATTTTACAACAACCATTTTAATAAAGTGTGTAACATTTTATTATACAGCAATAAAGATTCATTGTTAAAAGTTAAAATAGAGAAAATTATTTAAAAGTCCACCTAAATAGACAGCGCAGAAATGGACCCTCAACTCTATGGTCACCTAACCTTCAACAAAACAGGATAGAATATCCAATGGAAAAAAGACAGTCTCTTCAATAAATGGTGTTGGGAAAATTGGACAGCCACATGCAGAAGAATAAACTTGACCATTCTCTTACACCACACACAAAGATAAACTCAAAATGGATGAAATATCTAAATGTGAGACAGGAAATCCTGTCTCACATCAAAATCCTAGAGGAGAACACAGGCAGCAACCACTTCGACCTCGGACACAGCAACTTCTTGCAAGACACGTCTCTAAAGGCAAGGGAAACAAAGGTAAAAATGAACTTTTGGAACTTCATCAAGATAAAAAGCTGCACAGCAAAGGAAACAGTCAACAAAACCAAAAACAACTGACAGAATGGGAGAAGATATTTGCAAATGACATTACAGACAAGGGGCTGGTAGGAAAGATCTATGAAGAACTGATCAAACTCAACACCCAAAAAACAAATAATCCAGTCAAGAAATGGGCAGAAGACATGAAAAGACAATTCTCCAAAGAAGACATACAAATGGCCAATAGACACAGAAAAAATGCTCCACATCACTTGTCAGGGAAATACAAATCAAAACCACATTGAGATACCACCTCACACCAGTCAGAATGGCTAAAATTCACAAGTCAGGAAACAACAGATGTTGGTGAGGATGCAGAGAAAGGGGAACCCTCCTACATTGTTGGTGGGAATGCAAGCTGGTGCAGCCACTCTGGAAAACAGTGTGGAGGTTCCTCAAGATTTTAAAAATAGAGCTACCCTATGACCCAGCAATTGCACTCCTGGGTATTACCCCAAAGACACAGATGTAGTGAAAGAAGGGCCACATGCACCCCAATGTTCATAGCAGCAATGCCCACAATAGCCAAACTGTGGAAAGAGCCAAGATGCCCTTCAACAGACGAATGGATAAAGAAGATGTGGTCCATATATACAATGGAATACTACTCAGCCATCAGAAAGGATGAATACCCAACGTTTACATCAACATGGAGGGGACTGGAGGAGATTATGCTAAGTGAAGGAAGTCAGCAGAGAAGTCAATTATCATATGGTTTCACTCATATGTGGAACATAAGGAATAGCGTGGAGGACCATAGGGGCAGGGAGGGAAAGCCGAATTGGAAGAAATCAGAGAGGGAGACAAACCATGAGGGACTCTTGACTCTGGGAAACAAACTAAGGGTTCCTAGAGGGGAGGGGGTGGGGAGATGGGGTAACTGGGTGATGGGCATTAAGAAGGTCACGTGATGTAATGAGCACTGGGTGTTATGCACAACAGATAAATCATTGAACACTGCATCTGAAACTAATGATTTACTATATGTTAGCTAATTGAATTTAAATTAAAATAAATAAATCAATAAAAGTCTACCTAAAAATATCTATTGGCAAAGGAAAATCACCATCCTTGTATTTGTGTTAATTACATGATAGTGGGTCACATAGGCTTTGGTTTCTTTCAACGTCATTGTGTTCTAGTATTATATACTACATATGTATTTTAAATCGTACCTTTTTAACGTTAAAAGCAAAGCATCCCCAGGCACAATGCTGGTAAAGGAGGAGAGTGCGGTCCACGCCCTGCACTCAACCAGTTTTGAGCAAACAGCTGTCACCAGTGAGTCGCACGCTGCCATATCCGAGTATCCAAACTGCTTGGAATATTCTCAAAAGTTTCTGCAGTTAAAAAAAGATATGCATAAAAACGTAATTATATAGCAGAATGCAAATGGACAGTTGGAAGCAAAGTTGTGATGAGGTATTATCCCACTTAAACAAAGCTGTATTATTACTGCAAACAGCCACAACACTTAGGAAATAAGCCATTGAAAATGTTTGGAGCAATTATCCCGAGCAAACTCATGGTTGCAGAATCCAGTGCTTTGCATTGTGTTGGCAAGGATAGCGTAGACACTCATGGGCTCTGGGCGAGGAATGCACGTGGGGACAGGGTGTCACCGCAGGGGCCAGCCACGGCCGTGGCCCTGGGGCCGTGGCCTGACAGGAGACTGAAGTGACTTAGCAGAGGGTCCCAGTTTGTGATTACCCAGGTGTTGTATCTTAGGGAGGACATATGCCTGCACATGGTGTCTCCTCCCTGAATGACAACTGATGCCCACATAGTCGAGACCCTACTGAGGCCTCTCTCTTTCCCAACCATCATGCTCAGAACCCCTTCCCACTCTCCTAAGGTGATGCCACACTCCTGAGCAAGTGCCCTTAGTTACAGCGGCTGTCTCCTCTTGCACCACCATTGTACATTGATGGTGTGCCCCAAAGGATAAGCCATGATCCCCGCTCCTGCGAATGTGATCCCCTGGAAACAGGGTGGATGAAGTCACCCTAGAGTGGGTGGCCTTAGCCCAGTGACTGTGTCCTGAGAGGAAGAGAAGGCCGACCAAGGAGGGGCAGGACTGCAGGCCAGAGACTGGCCTGATGCTGCCAAGATCCAAGGACCCCCATAGGTGTCCTGCACCAGACGCTGTAGGAGGGCAGGAAGGACCCTGACAGAGACTGCAGAGGGAGCGTGGCCCTGTGGCACCTTGATTTTGGACTTCTAGCCCCACAGCCAAGAGGGAAGAGACTGCTACTGTTGTAGGAGGTATTTAGGCGCCATGGGCAATGTCTTCAACTCCTTCCTGCCCAGAGTCTAGAAGTTTTTCTCTGTGTAGTCATTGTACAGTTGTCTAGTATTATACACTATATGTGTATTTTATGTCCTCCATGTGCTGAGAATGTAGAATAGGCAGACAGGTAAGATGGGTTAATGCCCTGGAGAGGCTCAGTCAGAGAGAGAGACAGAAACAAACCACCTAAAGCAGCACAATGCCATGTGTGGTGTAACCCACGGAGTCACCACTTCTGTGAGCACTGAGGTAGGGGTACATTCATGGATTACGGAAAATACAAAGTGAAGGGGCACTTGGGTGGTCAGTTGGTTGGGCGTTGGACTCTTGGTTTCGGCTCAGGTCCTGATCTCAGGGTCCTGAGATCTGGCCGCATCACTGGGCTCCAGCACTCAGGGGCAGTCTGCTTGAGATTCTCTCTCTCTGCCCCTCCCCCTGCTCGTGCTCTCTCTCTCAAATAAATAATCTTTTCTTAAAATAGAAAATATAAAATGAAGATAAGATGCTAAATTTGTTGATTTAATTTTTAAAACGTTTTCTATCCATAATTATGTTTTCACAAGCACATTTTTAAATGACTGCAATTTTGCAACAGCAATCTATGAGAGTCAAAAATAACAGATTTGACTCTCCCATGATGCTCAGAAAAAATTACTTCTCCATCTAAAATTAAATGGTGTAGATTAAAACCTCTCAATTCAACAACAGAATACTGGAAAATTCATTTTGTGGGAGACACGGAAAGAGGGGTTAAGGCTGCACAAGCAGGACCCGAGACCAGGGGTGCTGCCACCTGCTGGCGCCTGATTGAAACTCGAGTGGACCCGGTCCACACCGCGGCCGACCCAGCCCCGCCCCGCAGCATCCCCTGGCGGTCGGGGGCCGCTGGGGGGCAAGGTCACCTCCTGGGGAGATGCAGCCCCAGACAGGGAACAGCAGCTGTGTGAAACACACGATTACGGATCCCACCTCCAGGGTCAGGTGCAGGGAAGGCTGTATGCGCCTGACCATGGGCAAGATTAAACTGTGTCTGAAACGTGCAAGGAGACAAAAAGGGTCACAGTGGCACGGGGGGGGGGGGGGGGGGGAGACGCCAGAAGCATAATCAGGACGTGTTCAAAGCGGGGCGGGACTCGGCCTAGCAGGTGTTTTCCGAGGTCCCCAGGCGGGGCCGAAGGCACGGGGCAGGGAGCGGCGGGGCCGCGCCGTGGTTCCTGAAGATGCAGCCCCGAGGCACCTTGAGGCCCGGACCCGCGGGACCCGCCCCACCACCCGCCGCCGTTTCGGACCCCGGGGCAGCCCCGCAGGGCTGAGTTTTTGTTGGATTCCGCAGTTCAGGAATACCACCTGCCGAGAAGCCATTCCTCCGACCTTTCCGCTCAGCTTTGCTCAGCGCCAAGCGCCCCGGGGCGGGGTTCCCTCCTCAGCGCGCGCCCTGCCTGCACCCCACCCGGACGGCGGGGGCTGTCTGCCCGCGGCTGTCGGGCCCTGCGGGACCGTGTCGGCCTCCTGTGAGAGCCCACAGGTGGCCGCACACACCTTTGTCACCTGCCCCTGGTAGGGCATGCCCTGCGCTCATTTTCGTGTCCCGAGCCACTTCCTGAGGCACAGGATTCTGGACACCCTGAGCGACGAGCAGCGATCTGCAGGCACCTCCAGGCTGAGGCTGGGGAAAGCATCCTGAGACCCTAATCTCAACGGAGGTCCCCCGCCGGCGGGACCCTCACCCCCTGTGCCTGTTAGGCAGAACTTCAGGCCCCGCCCCCGGTGTACTCAGACCGCATTACGTACAACCCCAGGTGATGGGCACCCACAGGCTCTTGGCCAGAAAAAGTGCGTCCCTCCCAGACCCTGTATGGCCCTGGGAGCGCGGACACTGTCCCCTCCGTCCCCCGGGAGGGCGGAC
>NC_058412.1:530278-557636 GCF_002201575.2 Neomonachus schauinslandi | reverse complement strand
TCGGACCCCCGGTCACTTGTCCCCCTCGGGCCCCTGGGAGCGCGGACCCTGTCCCCTTTGGTCCGCCGGGAGCGCGGACCCTGTCCCCTCGGACCCCCGGTCACTTGTCCCCCTCGGGCCCCTGGGAGCGCGGACACTGTCCCCTTTGGTCCGCCGGGAGCGCGGTCACTGTCCCCCTCGGGCCCCCTGTCCCCCTCGGTCATCCGGGGTTGGCGTCGGAAGCAGGCAGGGACGCCCAACCGCCCCTGGTTCTCCAGAGCGCCACCCGGCTACGGTAGAACTAGAGACACTCTCACCCTCCCTCCTCCCCGGGCCGGGATGGGAAGACAATCGGAAAACTACTTCCAGTTTCATTATTAGACGTATTTTTAAAATACCGCGAGATGTGGACATGATACCGGGCCCACAGGGAGATATCGCGAGATGTCTTGGACTAAGCGGGTTTCGCGACAAGTGGAAATCCCGCGAGAGGCGACGCCGGAGGCGTTCCCTGTGTTATCCAACTGGGGCGGGGATGGCAAGACGGTGGTGGTGAGGGTGGGCCTTTCCAGGGACGATGCCGTCCGCCTTCTCAGTCAGCTCTTTCCCTGTCAGCATTCCTGCCGTGATCACGGTAACTTGCTGCCTTCTTGACCTCCGGTTCGGGCGACGGTAGTTGGGGCCAGTCAGGGTTTGCCCGCATCCGCTATCGATACCAACTACACCGGATGGGGCATGGGGGCGGGGCTTGGCGGTGGGCGGGACGCTCTGGGGCGGGGCTTGGTGGTGGGCGGGTCGCTCGTGGGCGGGGCTCGGCGGTGGGCGGGACGCTCCTGGGCAGGGCTTGTCGGGATGCTGGGGCGGGTCTGGGCGGTGTGGACCCACCGCGGCTGGAGTTGCCGGGGTGTGGGGCGACGTGAACTTCCGGTGCTGCCCTCGCGCTGTCCACGCCCTCTCCTCCGCCTTGCTCTCTTGTCTCCTCTGCACGTTGTTGGGGACAGGTAGTCGTGGGCAGTTTACCGTGCTGAGGCGTGCAGGAGCGGCAGGGGACACCTAGAGAGTCCAGAGGGCTCTGCGGGACCCCGAGGCAGGTCCCGCCTCCTCTGCTGGAGAGAAGTGAAGGGCAGGGCTTGGGTGTGAGTTTGCATTGGGAATCTGAGCTTGTGGAGGGAACCTGAGCATTTTGGGGGGAATCTGAGCATCTGGGGGGATCCGAGCGTTTTTGTGGGGAGATTTGAGCATCTGGCTGGGGGTGGAATCTGAGCCTATGGACATGGGAATCCGAGCATCTGAAGAGGGGAATATGAGCATCTGGGGGCGGATTTGAGCGTCTCTAGGGGGACCTGAGCATCTGGGGGTGCAGACATGCCCACCGTAAAGTGCAGGAGACACAACATCTTGGTACTATTTGGAAGGTTGCTAGAAAGGTTGGGGAAAATAAAATCTGGCAAATTGGGATGCCTCCGATTTCCCAAGGCCTTAAGTATTAGTCTAAAGTGTTTTAAGTCTTGGAGTAACCAAGTGCATCCCCTGAATGAGACACTTAACTTCCTCCTAAGTCATGGGATGATGATCCTTAGAAACCTTAAAAACACAATTCTGTTCAGTAAACAGAAGGGGCAAGTCCATGGTGCAGTCAGTTCTGTGTGCACAAACATCAAACTAGTGACGTTTCTCTTTAAAATCCCTGGACCGCGGTTGCAGTGTAGAGGGTTCCCGTTTCCCTCCTCCCCCTTCCTTCTCCAGCACCTGTTTCTGTGAGGCCTTGGGGAAGGGCTCTGGATGCTCAGGAGTGAGGGACCACTGCCCTCCCTGACCCAGGAGTCGTGAAGCCTGGCCCCCGTTTGAGTTGACGACCATGAGATGATGAGTTTCAAGCGGTGTGTCTTACAGCAGGCAGACTGGACCGAGCCCTGGCTCATAGGGCTGGCTGTCTTCCACATACTGTGCCTGCTGCTCACATGTCTGTCATCCCAGAGGTACGAAGTACAGGTTGGACATTTCCTGTGCTTAGGTGAGTAGAATAAACAACAGTTCTGTGACTTCAGTTGCTGTGTGATATGGCCAGGTGCCAGGCAGCATCTCAGTGAGAGCTTGTCTTAGGAAAGAGGGAGGCAGTGAGTTTGTGTTGCACAAGTATTCCCGTACAGCAGGTGATGGGGAGAGTCGCCACTTCCTGCCTGCCCCTGAGGGCTGTGGTCAGGCGTGTACTAAGGAACGTCAGGGGTACACCTCCCTAGCCTCGAAGAGCTTAGTTGGGCAACACCAGCGTTCATGAAGTCATTTCAGACATGGTTGTGTTGCTCTCAACTGTGATAAGTACAAGGCAGCAAAAAGAGGAGCAGCCAGAAGCACTGTGAAGGGGCCCTGTTCAAGTTGTGCAGGAACACTTAAACTGGGGTGTGCAGGGCGTTCGGGCGCGAGCCATGCAGCGTGTGTGTACTGGGGGGGCCAGGATGAGCACTCCCTGCAGCGAGCATGGTGTGTGCTCGGAGGAAGGCGACGGCCTTATCAGTGAGCTGGCAGGTTAGAAACAGCTTGTAAACTTAACTCTGTGGGTTTGTTATTTTCGAGGGTGAAGAGAGGGCTGACTTTGCACACTTGGGACAGTAAGTAGGTGATGTTCTACATGTGTGCACATACTCTATGATTCATGTAACTCTCAGGCCAGCACGATTGATTTTGTTCAGTGCAGCATCATTTGCCGCACTTTTATGGATGAAACAGGGAGAGGTTCCCTAACCCCCAGGTCACTCAGCCCCCCGGGTGGCTCAGCCGAGACTCATGACACTGTCACCTGGGGAGGAGCGTCTGGCAGAGATGGTGCTGTTCTGCTCCACGCCTTCTGTGTCTCAGCCTGTCTTTTCCTCTCTTCTCTGTCTCTCTTCTTTGGCTTTGTTGATGTGCCTCCTTGGGCCCTTCATGGAGGAAGGAGTCAAGACATTGCAAAGCCCGGTGTAATCTGTTTTGTGATTTTGGTCAAGGACAGGAAGGTTCGCACATTTTAACTTCCCCGAGAAATGAAAGCATTGGGCTTTCACGGCAGCACTTTGCCGTGACCCGCTGTGTCCAGTTGTTCTGCAGGTCGGTGTATGCAGCACGCAGTAGTTAGCAGGCTCTAGGTCAGGGTTGGAACAGCTGCCTGCTTCTGACTCTGGGCTCCAGGAGGGCTGTGGCCGCCAGGACCGCTGGGCAGGTGTCACGAGTGTCCCTGGGGGTGCAAGCGTGAGGGAGGAAAGCAGGTCGCTTCAAGCACCGGGTCTCACAGCTCCGGCCGTGTTCTGTGTGGTGTCTCGAACGAGGGAACCGTGACTGGGTCAGGTAGGAGCTCAGGCAGAGTAGCATGTGTGTGCACACTGGGTTTTCAGGCACCAGACCTGGATGCTCCGCAGCTTTGCACTGTTTGACTGAGACCATCGAGGCTTTCATGTGTCTTGACCTTCCTCATTTTTTTTCCGTTAAAGGAATGTGTTCTGTAATTTTAAAATTCTCCAATTTTGACCTCACACTTTACGTAAAATAGAAGTTACATTTCTCATCAAAGTTTTGCTATTCTGTGGTATTTATGTTAAACATATTGCAAAAAGAATATGTATAATTCTGTAATGATGAATAATCAGTCATCCAAATCCTGACACGTGGTTTCTCTCTTTTCCAGTAATTTTAGTGTATTGTGCTGAATATATCAACGAAGTAGCAGCAATGAACTGGAGGTAGGCCAGCGCTCTGCTCATTTTGACAGTAGTCAGGAACCACACTCTAGAGTGGTTTGTCCAACGGGAGCATTGCATGCAGACCGCGGGAGTCAGAGAAGCAGGAGAAGACCGGTTGCTAGAGCCCCGGGGAGGCCAGGGGCCTCTGCACTGATAGCTTTAGGTTTGAGGAATGAACAGCTTGTCAGCTCTCTTAGGGTTGGAAGATCAGTTAACAGAGTTCACGACAGCGTGAGAGAGTTCAGGGGCTTTTGTAAAGGAGCTCTAGCTGCAGAGTAAAGAAAGTGGCATTTTAGAGAGAACGCGGTCCACGTGTGATCAGGGCTGCGGATGGTGTGCTGCGAGACCTCGGCCCTCCCTGGAGCTGCCGAGTCCTCTTGAGGCCTCCGAGCATGGTCCCCCAGAGACCCAGGGCCGCCCTTCTTAGATAGCAGCTCCACCCCCATGCCTGTGGCCTTGATCGCTCAGGCAGCCCTGGAGCACCGTCACCACCGTGTCCAGCATCCCCGCCCTCTGCTTGTCCTCTGCCCCCGTTTCCAGCTCTCACTTCGTCCTGCTCGAGTGTCAGGCCCTGCCCCTGGTTACAGCTCCGCACCCACATCCACACATGTGCGCTGGACATGCTGTGCCCACTGACAGGGCTTCGTCTGTGACCCTCAGCCTTGTGCATCAGCTGGGACCCTCACACGTGTGTCGACGCAGGTTTCAAACAATGCTCCACAGCCAGTATCTGGCCCACTAACTGTTTTTATACGACCTGTGAGCTTGAAATGGTTCTGACATTTCTAAGCGCTGAAATGTTTATTGCTCTTAAATGTAAAGAAAAAAGAAAAACTTCTAGTCTCTGAGCAGGAAGGAGTTGAAGACATTGCCCTCGGAGCCTAAATATCTGGCCGTGTCCAGGAGGCTGCTGAATGCTGCGCGAGATGGTGTGCAGTCCCGCCCCGGCTGGCAACACCTGCTCATGCTCCACCCCCCGGGCCTCCTTGCTCAGCCAGGTACTGAGGACACGGAAGAAGCCAGACTGCACGAGCCCTTCCTCGCTCTGCCTGTCCGCCACGCTGCTCTGCGCTTCCGGGGTACGGCTGTGGCCCTGACGCCTCCTCCCCTGCGTCCTGGCTGTTCCCTTCTGAACCTGTCTCCTCAGCTGGGCACACTGAGAAGGCATGCACTTATTGTGGGAGGGGCCCCGTGGCCTCCCCCATCAGGATCCTTCACGAGGAGACTTGAACGGGGGTCACTGTCCCTGGGGCCCGCACCCCACCTCGGAGCAGGAACGCTTTTGTCCGTGACAATGTGGTCTGCGTGGGACCTGGCCCACAGTTAGTCTCCGTCTGTGGGTTACTTGGCCTCGACTCTCTGCCCCCTGAAACCACCAGCTCCCTGGTTTCCAGGACACTGTGCCGCCAGCTTCCTCGTCCAGCTCTTTGTGGTTTCCTCCCTCTGCCTCGCCACCGGGCCATCTAAGCACCAGGACAGTACCTCTCCCCCAGCCCCCTTCCAGAGCTGTTCCCAAGGCACTCTGCCCCGTCTTGGCATTGGCAGCTTCTCCTCCTGATGACTTAGGCCAGAGACCTCTCTCATCACATGGAGATTCCCCAGGAGTTCCTTGGCCTTTGAAACACCATGAGTGTGGCTCTGTCCACTGCCACCGGTGCCTGCCCTCACACGGGTGACAGCGCCACCTCCCGAGCCGGGCCCTGCTTCCCCGGGTCCCGGCCCCTCTGGGTCCTCGACCAGGCAGCGAGCGGCCTCAGCGTGGCCACGGCCTAGTCTCAGCCGCTGCTCCCGGCTTCACACACACAGAGCGTCGGGAGCCTTCCTGCAGTCCACGCCCAAATCTACACCCTCCCGCTTCGTTTCTCTCCAGAACATCAGTCATGACGTGTGTTTTGACTTGATGATCTGAACCCCTTCCCCTGTAGCGTAAGCTCTAAGCATGGCTTGTCTTGCCGGTTCACAGCCACTGGCTCCAGGTCAGGGAGCTGATGAATTGTGGGGTACTTCATCAGTGCTGCATCTGCACGTTCCAGTGCTGGCCGCAGAGGGACGCCTAAATCGGCCGGCCTCTGCCATTTACTGGCCCTGCCTTCGGGCAGCTTGAATGACCCAGTGTTCCTGAGCCTCCCCTTGTGTGAAAGCAGCGGGCGGGTGAGAGTTCACCCAGGCGGAGTGCCGGCTCTGTACCCGTCTCGGACTAGCTCGGGACCTGATGGCCCGTAGAAGCCTGGGAGCTGTTACTGTTGGAGCACGTTCCAGTGGGTGTCCGATCGCTGTTAACCAGAGTGCGCAAGTGTTTCCTTTGGCCCAGAACACCCTCGGGTTGATTGCTTTTACTCCCGCCACCACCTACCCGGGGCCCTGGGTCCCGGCCTTCTTCGCTGTGGGACTGACTGTGCGCTCCTGACGGGGGCAGTGTGGGCAGGCTGCTGAATGAGCTGCGGGTGGGTTCGGTCGCGGGGCCGGCAGAGGTGCCCTCGTTGACCTACGAGCTGTCCAGAAGCCTCATGTTAGAGAATAGCAGTAACGACGTTGTTTTGTTATGCCAAGTAATTTTTAATTTTTTCCTAAAACAGGTTATTTTCAAAATACCAGTATTTCGATTCACGGGGGATGTTCATTTCCATAGTGTTTTCGGCACCACTGCTGCTCAACGCCATGATCATTGTGGTATGTGTGTTAAAGCCTCTGGGTTCTAGTTCTCTTTCTGTGTGTGCTTCCCACTTCTAAACACGTCTCACAATGGTTGTTTTCAGATTATGTGGGTCCGAAAGACTTTGGATGTGATGGCTGACCTGAAAACCCTACAGGAGAAGAGAAGAGAAAGGAAAAGAAAAGAAGAGTGATGCCGGAACGGTTGTGGTGGTTTTCTTGGCGGAATTCGGTTTTCCTTCGCGTCGTCGTTTGTGGGCTTCCTTATTAGCGCCCACTCATGTCTGTACGGAGCATTCGCGCCATCGAGCACACCTTACAATTGCTCTTCAAAATAAATGCTACCATCCGTGTGAGTGTTTGTTCAACCTGGGTCTGTGTAGGATGTTTAGTGTCTTCCTGGTGAAAGTATAAATCGGTGGTGTCTGTGCAGAGCTCTCCCTAATTTGCTGAGTTGTTCATGTCATCTGTGTGGTTACTGGTAATTAAAAAGCGTTCAAGCAATGTGATAACTTGGAACCAAGTGATAAACAATGCTGTCCACGCGTAGGCACCATCACCCCCTGCACGCTCTACTTCCGGGGCCGTGGCCACCGGTGGCCGTCCATGTGGTATGTGGCCAAGTCGGTGACATTCTGGGTTGTCCTTGGAGGGCTGCAGCCCAGGGATGCTGCTGGGCTTCCTGCGGTGACCAGGGCAGCACCTGCGCTAGGGACGATGTGACCCAGAACCTTAGCAGTGCCGAGGTTGAGAAGGCCTGGGCCGGAGCCGCCTTACATGAGACCCTGGGAGCAGAGTCCTGAGAAGACACGCACTTCGAGCGCAGGGAGCCAAGTCCCAGGAGGAACGCCGTGCAGTCGGCCCTTGGACAGAGGAAGCTTGCAGCTCCTTTGGGTTCTCACAGTAGTTACAAGTGTTAGGGTACGAAGGCCTTGAAGTCTGGATTCCATGGAGAGTATGTGAATGAGCCCATTGAGCGAGTTTTTCAGGATGTAAGATTATAAAGTGTTGCAACTAATAGATTTTTATAACAAGTAGCAAGATTATATTCCTTTCTAGATTTCACTTTTTTAAAAATAAATTAGGGTGCTCAGGAACATGCTATGAATTTTATTAGAACAGGTCTGCTCTCACTTTGTAGTGTCCACTTTCCAGGCCCATGCTCCTGGTTCTGTCCAGTGTGGACCTAGCTGGAGGACCACAGGTGAGTGGAGACGCAGGTGTTTAAAAGTGCAGTGTTCAATAAAGGGAATGCTGCCGGCTCTCGATGTGGGCTTGAAAAAGAATAGTTTGTGAGGAGTTGTCTAAATTTTAACAAGATTGTTATTCCGAAGTGAAACATTCTTCAAATTTCAAAAAAAAAAAGTCCTTATGAAAGCATATATATTTAGCAACTTAAGAGGTGACACTTTGAAAGATTCTGAAATTCAATCTTGAAATACGGATATATAATGTTTTCATGGACAATCATGGACTTTTAGTAGAGAAATGATTTCCTGAATTCTGACAGTTTTATAAGTGAGTTGATAGAATCTTCTAGGTAGATCCAGTGTTTTTACCCTGATGTGTTTTCCAGTTCCTTCTTGATACATTATCTTTTCTATTGAACATAAGAAATGACTTAAAAGTAGCATTCTGTGTTCTGTCCGATCTTCAGTCTGTTGTGCCTGCAGCCTGTGCGTGGAAGTCCCCCGTCAGATGTGGACTGGGGCCGTGGCTCCCGAAGAGCTCCCACGTCATGGCCCCGGCCCAGGGGAGGAACCACGTGAGCACATGCGAGGCAGAGGGCAGGTGCAGGACGAGCTTGTTGCCCTGGCCTGTGGCGGGGGGGGGCCGCAGTGGACGTAAGGAGGCCACGCTATGTTTTCACTATCCGTCATACTTGGACGGTCACAGTACAGAGCCGTCTGAATTTCCTAGTGTAATAGCATCCTTACTTGGCCTCTACGCTGTGGAAGTGTGACGGGGCCTTTTTGTCCTTCCACTTGCACGTGTGTAATTTTGAGGGGGGCAGTTGTGCTTTGTTTTCACACACACAAAAACACCTTATTTTTTACCCGTCTCGTAAGTTCATATTCAGTGGCTTGAACTGCAGTGTGAACAAGTAAGTGTCTTTCACGCTGAGGAAGATTTCGAACCAAACTGGTCGGCAGAGAGTTGAGCAGCATGAAGCGTGCTGACTGGATCCGAGTTAGGAGGGTGGGGGTGTGTGCAGGGAAAGGTCCAGAGGGCGTCTCCCCGGCTGTCCAAGTGAAGCAGACGTTTATTTACAGAAAGACAAGGAGATTGACCATAAAAACACACTGTAGTAGTCCAAACCTGTGACACCTTCAATTTCTTGATTGCTGTGAAATAAAATAAATACTCGCATTTTCGCCCAAGGTTGTACATTTGCCTTGACTTTTGTGTACTCGACGCAGGAGCTCCCAGATGTTGGCTCCACTGGTGGGGCCGCTTCATCCTGCACTTGCTGTTGAGTTTCACAAATCCAGAAATTCAGTTTTGTCAGAAAATCAGCGCAGGCACAGACGTGTGTCAAGTAAGAAAGCAACATATAAACCTGCATTAATTTATTGACAGAGTGGCAAGGACGTGGTGATACGTTCTCACCCTTTATTAAAAAATTCAGAGTTAACAAAATTGAGTATTATTGAGTAGGGATTTAGAATAAGGAATTTCAGTGGAAATGACACTTAACCACAGACAAGGAGCTTTGGTGATCCAAGCCACCTGCTGGCCCCTGCAGCTGTTCTGTCCTTTGGGAAAGTACTTCCTGTCTGGAACATCCTTCTTTGACCACGTTTTAGAGAACACGCTTTCAGTGCCTCCGGCATCACTAGCTACGGAAAAAATGGGAAGCAGTGGCAAGCCTTATTAACCCTCAAACAGTAAGGACAAGTGGTCTTTTATTTTTTAAGATTTACTTATTTATTAGAGAGGATCCCAGGCAGGTTCCATGCCTGATGTGGGGCTCGATCTCACGACCCTGAGATCATGACCTGAGCCAAAACCAGGAGTTGGACGTGTAACCGACTGAGCCTCCCGGCGGCCCCAGGACAAAGGATCTCAGCAGACCTCAGCAAACCCTGGCATGCGCTGCGCAGCGGTGCGCAGGACGATGCTCCACGATGCTCGGGTCCTCGTCGCACCGCCGGGCCTGTTCACCGCGCGGCCGCTGCCTCCGTGGCTGCCTGGCCGGCCAGCGTCCGCCCGCGTGTCCCCGGTGCTCGGGGTTCCACCGTGCCCCGCCTGGGTCGGACTTCACGGGTCCTGCTTAGTCTCGGGTGGCCTCGCGCTCCTCGCTCGAGAGCATCCCTGAGAGCTCCGACACTTGCCAGAGGCCAGGCTCCCGGCCGGCAGCCCCGTGCACGCAGCGCGGGGCCGGAGCCGGCGGAGCGGCTCCCGGAGAGCCTCGCTGGCCGGGCGGAGGCGCGGAACCCGAGAGCTGCCGACCGCCTGGCGCTCTGCCCTGCCGCCGCGCCTGCCCGTTCCGCGCTGCGGGAATGCCCGGCAGTGCGTCCGGCTCCGCGTTACGCCTTGGTTAGCGCTTTCCTCCGGCCTTCGTGTCCCCCTTCCTAGCGCCTCCCAGCGGCTCGAGCGAGCCCCGGTCCCAGGGGCACAGGACCCGAGAACCTTCGTGCTCCAACCGTCGAAATGCCCGCGGCGGAGCCTTCTTGTCCGCGGGCCTGGCTTACCTTTGTTTTTAGTTTCCTTTCTGGGTCCTCAGCCTCGCACCCTGCGTTGCCTCCTCCAGCCTCCAGCCCTGGTTCCGAAATGCCCCGGTGATGGCATTCGGGGCTCCCGTTCCGTTGTGAGCCTGGGGATCACCCCCAGGCACAGCGGGTGACTTAGCCGTCCCCACCTGCGCCCCTGCGTGGGGACAGCCCAGGCAACAGGCCGACCCTGTTCAGCGGTTGGGCTGTTTTCTCTGCCAGCTGGGTCTGGCCCTGGTCTCCTGTGCGCTTAACCCATCCCTGGGAGCCTGGGCGTGTCCTCCTGGGCCTGAGCCCTGCCCACCACTTGAGGGGTTTGCTCCTGGTCCTGAACCTTGGCTGTGGGGGCTCCAGCCTGCCCACGTCTGCTTTGCTCTTCTTGTATAATCTCCGGTGTATTTGGAACAGAAGGAAATACTACATTTTCCCTGGAAGTCAATTTCTTATAAAGTGCTTTTTTCAATTCCTTTTATCAGTCATATTTCAATATATGGCATCGTTTTCAATGACTACATAGTAGCCAAACCGCGGAAGTTCAATTTCCTTAAGCAATTACTGGTACTAGAGATTCAGAGTTTTTCTACTTGTTTTCCTAACATAAACAACACAAAGATCTCTGACTTCAGAGGCATACTTTACATGTTAATTGTTAACGTGGACAATAGCCAAACCATAGAAGGAGCCGAGATGCCCTTCAACAGATGAATGGATAAAGAAGATGTGGTCCATACATACAATGGAATATTACTCAGCCATCAGGAAGGATGAATACCCAACTTTTACCTCAACATGGAGGGGACTGGAGGAGATTATGCTAAGTGAAATAAGTCAAGCAGAGAAAGTCAATTATCATATGGTTTCACTCATATGTGGAACATAAGGAATAGCGTGGAGGACCATAGGGGCAGGGAGGGAAAACTGGATGGGAAGAAATCAGAGAGGGAGACAAACCATGAGAGACTCTGGACTCCGGGAAACAAACTGAGGGTTACAGAGGGAGGGGGGTGGGAGGATGGGGTAACTGGGTGATGGGTATTAAGGAGGGCACCTGTTGTGATGAGCACTGGGTGTTATAGGCAACTAATAAATCGTTTAACATAACATCAAAAACTAATGATGCTCTATATGTTGGCTAATTGAATTAAAAAATTATTGATGTGGAAAAAATCCTACAAGTGAAATTAAGTCAAAATGTAAACATTTTATCAAAGTTGATAAATATTGCTACATCAGGCTTCAGGAAGCATCTTTTTTTTTTTATTAAAGATTTTTATTTATTTATTTAACAGAGATAGAGAGAGAGCACAAGTAGGCAGAGCAGCAGACAGAGGGAGAAGGAGAAGCAGGCTCTCCGCCGAGCAGGGAGCCCGATGCGGGGCTCGATCCCAGGACCTGGG
Organism: Neomonachus schauinslandi; assembly: GCF_002201575.2. Taxonomy (NCBI): domain Eukaryota; kingdom Metazoa; phylum Chordata; class Mammalia; order Carnivora; family Phocidae; genus Neomonachus; species Neomonachus schauinslandi. Next base: position 546,182 of record NC_058412.1, on the reverse strand, counting down.
ATCATGACCCGAGCTGAAGGCAGCCGCTTAACCGACTGAGCCACTCAGGTGCCCCTTCAGGAAGCATCTTTGAACATGTGTCCTTGACCCCGTCTACTCTCGGTGACAACACTAAAAAAAATACTTTTCCCATGAGTAAGCACAAATTTTCTCTCATTGTTTTAACTTGCATTTCTTAGGTTACCAGTAAGCCAAAATTTTTCAAATGATTGTTGACATTTTGTGTTTTTTTGTGAATAATCTATTCATACACTTTATTTTTTTTATTGCAATATTGCCTCTTAAAAATGTATTTCTAATTTTACATATTAAAATTAATAACACATGTAAGGCAAAAATCTCTTTCCAGTTTGGGGTTTGATTTTGGCCTCTGTTAAAAGAGTTCAGAACTTTAAGAAATTCTTGTGTTTATGTAGTTACCACCCGAGCTGCCAAGGGCTGAGACTTCACCCCCGTTGCAAGCCAACAAGCAAGCCTGCTGTGTCACATGCATCCCGGCAGAAGGGTGACAACCAATAATAATGGAGTTAGTTCAAAACAATTACTTATTTTCAATTTTACTTATTTATTTTACATAGATTTTGGCTAATGTTAAGGGTTTTTGCGGTTTTATTTGCTTACACAAACTTGCGTTACCCGCGAAAGTTACTAAGACCAGCTCTTTACTCTTTACATTCTGCCCTGTAAGTAGTTACTGATGTCAGAATGATTAAAGCAAAGTTGTCAGTCCAATTTATGTTAAATCAATGTTGATTGAGGTTACATGCATTTAATAGTAAAAAATAGTAAATTCAGACAGTTTATATTTGCTATACAAAAGTTTATCCAAGGATCTCTAAAAACATAGCTGGTGTATAATATGAAGATTTACATTTTTGAAATATATTTAGTGGACACATGGGATTTGTCTTTTTTCAGCGTGACCTTCAGCCCGCACCCCTGCTTCACTTGGTTTTGTAGCTGGTCGTCTGTTCTGGAGCCGCGTGAGGAAGGGGGAGGAAGAGGGTGTGTCCTCCTCCGGCCGTCGGGGTGTGCGTGACAAGCAGTATGGGATGTTTACTCCCTGGGATCCGGACTGAGCAGAATCACTGAGACCCTGGGGACAACAGAAGGTGGGAACACAGGTGTTCGCCCGCGGGAGAGACTTCCGGAGGCCCTGGGGGTTTTTACACGCCCCACCCTTCTCGTGAGGCGACGTCATGTTGACAGCAAGTTAAAACCCTTACACACTCAGCTGAGTTTCCGGGACAATTGCTGCGCAGTGGAATTGCACACATGGCAACTGTAAAAATGTGCTTTTTGAGCACAATCTGCACGTCTAACAACTGACTCTGGGTGAAGACACCTGCGCTCATCTGGCCGTGGTTTCGGCTCTGACCCACGCGGTGTTGCCTCAGTTGTCTCCTATGTGAGGACTTCCATCTCCTGCACAAGAGAAAGGGGTTAAATGCTGCTTCCCAGAGACTTGGTTACAAAATTAACAAGGACCTAAAATAGCATCTTAGGGGAAATAAGACCTGGACGGAGGGTGTCTTTGGGGGAGTGAGGGGGTGGTTTTGACTTCTAGCTCTCAGAACTTGTTAGAGAGACAGCGTCAGCCTAATTGCTGTTTTTTCTTTTCTTTTTATTTTTTTTCTGAATTTCAGTTTCCCCTTGAGAAAAAAGTGTGTATTAATGCCTGCCATACTCATTTAATAAGATCATGGTAAGGATCAGAAGGTAGGATATGCAGTAAGTTTCCCTAAAGGGCGTGCCCATTAGCTGCTCCTGGTGGGGCTGGCGATAGATTACATGGATCGAGTCCTAAGCCTCAGACCCAGGACCCGGGAGGCAGCAAGTGTCAGGTCAGCCCAGGAGCTCAACGGGAGAGAAGGACAGGTGTGCAAGGGAAGAGCTAACCTGAGTGGTCATTTACACGGCAGGCCGTTTCCCAAGCTGTGAGACAAAAATGCCAAAATGTGGAGCCCCCATCTCTCCTCAGTTCTGCAAGACTGTTCTTCTCAGTCAAGGAAAAGTGTATTTTCTCTGAAACCTGCAGAGGGCGTGAACGCACTGTGTCTAGTGCTCCAGAGACCTTGGTGGCCGAGGCCTCGCGGAGGCTGGTGGAGGGAAAGCCTTGTCACTTGTCCAGAAAGAGAAGTCTAATACTTTTGATTGAGACATACCATCTGATCTAAAGGGAACAGACCGAGAATTACCTGAACTAAGCTAACCATGTCCAAATTATGTTGTAAAGTTAATTTTTACTTCTCCAGAAGCAGAATAAACAGACGCACGCACACACAGGGAAACAGTAGCTGGATTACCTTCCATCACCCTAGGAAACGCCCACTCCAGTGTGCATGCATGCCCAGGCCCTGGACGCCATGTGCATTAATAAACATACTTAATTATAACGTATTTGCTAGTTTCTGGAACACTTTTTAAAGATTAAGCTTAAGTAAAGGCAATTGAAAACGGAGGGGATAATGAGGCTGTTGCAGATCAGAGGTCCGGCCCTGGCCCTGCAGAGTTCAGTCTCAGGAAGGCGTTTTAACGGTTAATTTAAGTTGGAAGCTGCGGAGAGCATCTTGGTCACTGGCTTCACATCTGGGCTCAGAGTGCCCGCGCAGCTCCTGAGACACCAAGGAGAAGACTGTGGGGAGAGCTTGCCTTGTGGACCCCTTCCCACTCCCCTGAATCTCCTGCTCCATCTGGGGCGCATCATCAGGAGCCAGCAAACAGCAGTTCAACACATAAGTAATGGTTCCAACTGGGCCCCAAATCCCAGAAGGTCAAATGCAATCAAGAGATTTTGCTCTTGAATGTCTGCATCACCCTCTTGACTTATGGTCTGCTTCCACTCAGCAGCTGCTGATACATTTACCTGGCTTCACACAAACATATAATGGCATGCATCATTATTATATATGTATTAAATATATATTTTTTCATTGCCCTAAATATTATCTGTGCTCCAGACATCCGCCCCTCCCAACTCCCAGCAACCACTGATCTTTTTACTATCTTTAGAAAGTTTTGCTTTTTCCAGATCATTGTATAGTAGGAATCATCAAGTGTGTGACCTTTTCACATTGGCTTCTTTCACTCTAAGCATTTAAGATTCCTCCATGTCTTTCCATGGCTTGTAGCTCATTTATTTTTAGTTCAGAACAATATTCATTGTCTGGATGGACCTCAGTGTATTTATCCATCACTTACTGAAGGACGTCTTGCTTGCTTCCAGGTTTGGGCAGTTATGAATAAAGCTGCTGTAAACATCTGTGTGCAGGTTTGAGTGTGGACATAATGGCCACACCATTCTGCGTTCCCACCGGCGATGAGAGAGTGTTCCTGCTGCCCCACGTCCTCGCCAGCGCCTGGTGTTGCCCGGGTTCCAGACGGTGGCCATTCTCATAGTGTGCAGTGGTATCATATTGTTGTTTTAATCCACATGTCCCTGAGGGCTTGTGATGTGCAGCATCTTTTCATGTGCTTTTTTGCCATCCTTATACCTTCTCTGGTGAGTTGTGTTCAGATCTCTTGCCCATTTTTAAATTGGGTTATTTGCTTTCTTATATTTGTTTTAAGACTCTTGTGTATTTTGGATAATAGCCCCTTATTATTAAAAACTTTTCTAGGAGAAACCATTGGCTTGTCTTCTCATCTCTTAAAAGTTTCTTTCACTTATGAGTCTAACTTATCAATTGTTGCTTCCACAGATTATATATTGGGATTATATCTAAGAAGTCGACCCCTGAGTTGCCTGCCTCCTCTCCCCTCTGATGACAACTTGGGGTCCAGAGTGAAATTGTGATGAGGAACGGAGCATCTGAAAACATAGACTTAACTTCAGAGAGGCCCCATTTTGGCTGCTGGGTGGTGGTGTGAAGCAAACAAGAGAAGGGAAGGAGAGGAGAGGGTGTCCATGTGCGGGCAGTCTCAGGGGAGGGTGTCGGCTCGCGGGCAGGTGGTCTCAGGTTGGCCCTGTCTTGACTACCAGATCCCATGCAGTTCTTCTAGGTTGTTATGGCAAATGGATGCTTTTCTTTCTAAGGTCAATGTTTAAGCTTGCATTTCAAGCTATAGCTCACGTTCTAGGGATGTCAGTATTTTTTCTAGTCCCTCAGAAGAATTTCTGATGTAAAATAAACCAGAAGAAGGGTAATAAATAGAATTTAATCTGGTGGATTTGAAGCAAGACAGTGAATGCAGGGGAAACGGGAGGACAGAGTGTGTGATTTGTAGGGTCCATCCGTCACAAATGACTGAGTCGTGACTAAGTGGAGTCAGACAAGAAAGATCCCAGGACACACAGGCTCTATCTCCCGGTCCCACTGAATGAAAGAAACAGAAGGTTGTGTATGAATCAGGCTCTCTGGGGCAGCAGATCCCCAGCCTTGCAGCCTCCCAGATGCCAGAGATTCATGGTTTCACGGCAGTGACAGGTGAGTGATTAATGACCAAAGATATATAGATATATATACATATATATACATATATATGAATTTTTTCAAGACTCAACTTAAAAAAATAAAATTTGATTTGGTTGTTATTGTCACAATAACTACACTAAGAAATACTGACGGCCAGATATGTGGAGTTTCCATGTGAACTAAAATGTAGGTAACAATCCAAACTGCAATTTCAAGAGAAAATAATGCTTTTCCATTATAGCACATCAAGGCTTAGCTTTTTTCTTTTTTTTTTCATGTTTCAGACTCTTTCTTGAAAACATCTCTGTTTTTAAGAAGACTTCTGTGGTCTTTATTTAGTAGGTAGGAGGCTAGCCTGTTCCCAGTCCTCAAAAGACAGTCTGTAACTTCAGGAAGCTTCTCCTGCTGGTGTTGGGTTGTCGTGCTCATAGAGCACATGGTCCCCCACCACCACCTCTCCTTGGGTCCATCGGGATGACCCAGACTAACACGGGCTTGGGAGGGCATGAACAGAAGACTAAGTACATATATATAGAACAAAGATTTACTATTTTTAGCATTGCTACTGTGCTAAGGCTATTTTGATACAGAACTAAGAACAGTTATTTATTAAGTATTTATTATGCATACCAGGAGGATGTTCAACCAGGTAGCTCTTAACAAAGGCTGCGAGCCACCGAAGAGCCTGGGTAAGGTGACCGGTATCCCGCCTGGGGTGGGGCAGCGGGTGTTACAGAATTCCCATGGTGAGTCAGTGTCCTCATGCCCTCTTCTTGTAAAGACACGTCATCCTGAAGTAGGGCCCACCCTCGTGACCTTATCTTAGCTCACTCACCTCTCCAAAGGCCCTGTCTCCAAGGACGGTCACACTCTGAGATACTGAGGGTTAGGACTCAACATAGGAATCTTGGGGACACAACTCAGCCCGTAGCAGCAGACCTACCAGCTAACCCTAGTGGGTCAAGGACTCAGGTGTGAAACTTGAAACACCGAACATTTTAGAGAAAATACCACGGAACAGTGTTCTGGTCTCGGTGCAGAAAGAAATCTTCTACACAAGATTTTTAAAAATCTAACAATAAAGGGAAAATTTATAACATTGACTACATTAATATTATGAATTTTTCTTTCCAAAAGATGCCTCGAAGAGTGTGAAAAGGCAACGCAAGGAGAAGTCCTGGTCGGCGTGTACACAGAATTTCCACGGGTCCACAAGTCAATGGCAAACCCAGCAGAGAAACTGGCAAAGCACGTGGAGAGGCATTTCCTGGGGGTGGCCCGGTGCTTACAACAGCACACGGGAGTCCATGGCCAAATGATCCGTTAACGTTAGAGAAATTCAAATGAGCACAACTAGGTGCATCCTGCACTCTGCAGACAAGCAACAAGTCCAGTAACAGGAAACCTCCACAAAGACCAGGGAGGGGACGTTCCGTCCACTGTCTCCGAGCATACCTTTGCAGTTCCTTGAACATCGTGGATGCGTCCCTGCCAGGGGGACAGTGAAGGGGCGCAGGCCAGACCCCTCTCTGGGTGAACACCAAGAGAGACTCCAGGAGCTCTGCTCCTGTCCCCAGCTGCAAATGAGCCAATGTTCGTCCACACAAAATGGATGAATTCTATCGTATAGAACACAGGACTGTTCAGCTGTAAGTTTCAATGTGGTTGCATCTCAAAACCAAAATGTGAGTGAAAAAAAGTCACAGAGAAACTTCATGCACATGGAAAACTGAAGCACATTTGCAACTCAGTTGAAGCAGGTCCTTCAGACCCCTGCCCTGGGGTCGGCCTGCTCCCTGGGGGCAGCAGCAGGGCTGAAGCAGACTCGCTGTCCCAGAAGGTTTCACCAGGAGCATCCGCCCCCTTCCCTGCCCTCCGGGGCTCTTCGAGCACGAGTTCGTGGCCTAATGTGGGAGGCCTGCCCCCTCTAGGATCATCTATTGTGTTTGGACGCGTTCTTTGTCCCGAGGACACTATGGTGTGTCTTTGACCAGAATCTCCTCACTTCACCTGTTTTATTATTGTTCTGCGTGAATTCCCTTTAGCAACTGCAAACAAAGCCTTTCCTTCCACACGCAGGAAAGAAATCCCACCAAACAGCCACCTGGAGGAACTCGGGAAATCAGGCCTGGGGGAGGTCCAGGGTCCACTCGGTGCCCACGGTGTGTCCTGCGCTTCTCACTCTGCTTGCATGCAAGCCCAGCAGCGCAAAGCCCTAGGCGTCTCCCAACAACGGTGCCGTGCTTCCCTGGCACAGCGTCGGCAAACTGTTCGCTATTTAGTTCAACTCTTCAGTTTTCTGTAAATGCTAAGCAGCTGGTTCTTCGCGGCGAGCAGGACTGAAGGGAGAGGGGGTCTCCAGGGCAGAGCCGCATGATCATCTCACTGACCAGCTCACACCGGAGGGGCCCGCTCGGGAAGCAGACGAGCGGGCCATGGAGGCCCTGGGAGGCTGACTCCCAGCCCCGTCCCAGAGGGAAGCGTGGACCAGGTATTACCTGCACTGACCAGCATCACCCTTTTATCTCTCGCCCCGTTCCCAGGGTGGCCAAGGGTGGGAGCTCCGTCCCGGCCTCTGAAAAGCTGTTTCTGCACAGTACTCTCTGGAAAAGAAAACAGACCCTTAAGTTCAATGTGTCAAGTTCCTTTAAAAACGGCTGCATGTTAAATAGCCTGAACATTCTGTCATATGGCATGAATTTAGATTATTACAGCTCTATAATTGACCCCTACTTTATCGGCAATGTCTGACAACGCCCACCCCCCTGAGTTGCAAATATTTTAGAATCAATTCCAGAAAATCACTTCCCAGATTTCTGAGTACAACTGGTATTGATTTCATTGCTTCTCCCCAATAAACGGAATATTTTGAATACTTAAATTTCCCAGGATTTGGTGCCGCATAAACCTGGCAGTAGAGGCTTGGAAAAGGGACTCAGTAACAGGAAAGGGACTGGGTGCAGGGCATTGTGCTCAGCACTGTCTCCGCAGACCGGTCCCCGGAAGACACAGATTTCCCTGGAACTTGCGCCCGGGACTGCATCATCAATCCCAAGTGGGGATGCTCCTTCTCACAGCCATGGAGCAGAGGTCCAGCCAAGTCTGCCTACAGCCCAGGCTGCAGGGTCATTGTTGCCCTGTAGACAGTCTCAAAAATGGTGGTAGAGAAGGCTCCAAGTTTCCTCCAACTCTCCAACATGGGGGCAATGAACGTGACCCCGCGATCCGTGGCTGCAGCAGGATTCTCGAGGAAATGCCCAGCCAGGCTCAGCATGGTGCGGGGCTCCTGGTCAGCCTTCAGGACCGTCGGGTGGCATTCCTGCCGGTCACTGGGGGGTAGGTGTGATCAGCACAGCGGAGCTGGGGGTCTGCGTGAGGGGCTGCGCTATCCATCTGCTCTGGGGACAGGGCTCTGCGGTCTCCTCGGCCTCAGTGAAGATGCAGACACAGGGACGGCACAAAGGCAGAGACTCGGCGCACGTGCCATTTCCTCTGGAACAGGTCCTTGGGCCCCTACCAGGAGGCAGGCCAAGCCAGCCGGATACCTGCACTTCCCCGCGTCCACTGGCTGTCAGCACGAACAAAACATGACCAACGCAACCTCTTTTCCAAATGTCCAGCTGTCCCAGGGCTTTAAATCTTTAACCGTGGCCCCAAATTCCAGCCAACTGCTTAAACCAAAAACTGGAATCAAGCCTCGCTACTGCTATCTGTACCCTTCCAGAGATGGCTAGCTGCCAAATCCTATGGGCCGGCTTCTCGCCAGCCTTCCTCCACCCCATCTGCCCCTACCTGGCCTCTCCCTCCTGCTCTCCACTGTCCAGGAAAGCAGGCCCCGGGGAGAGCCCAGGGGGGACGGCCACTTCTTTGACTGCACCTGAGCTGAGGAAGCTGGCCCAGAGGGTCTTTCTGGGCCCACTCTTCGGGAATCAGGCTTGTGGGAGACCCCGCATCGTCACGTCCCTCCCCACCCACACCTTTATCCCTCGTATTCAGGTAGCTGTCCCTTCTTCAAAGCGGCTTTCCCTCGGTATCTGCCCTCTTCCCCTCCCTGCTGTACCCCCTGCTGCCAGCGCCAGGCCCCCCACAAGTATTTATCCCGGAATGACACGTACCCTGAGGTAATGACGCCGGGAGGTTGCAGGGCTGCGGGGCAGGGAGGCAGCGAGGCCCTTGGAACAGCAAACAGACTGGGAGGCCTCCGGTCTTTGCATTTGTAAGAAAGTTCACGTAGTAGGCCCAGACAGAGGGCAACTGTCCACCTCCTCACCGCACACAGGCCAGCGAGGCCCGTTCTCCTCAACCCTGTGACTCTCAAATGAGTCTCAAGCTGGAAGCTTGGCTCACTGCTGGGAGTCTCAGCGTCTCCCTTTGGCCCCCAGAGCTGCACACACTGGTCCGGAGACTTCACGGCTCACAAGTCTCCTTTGTTTGGATTCTACGGTGATCCCAGAGCCGGGACGCCAGGCACAGGCTGGGAAAGCCAAGTGAGGGGCTGCGTTTAGGCCCCTCGGGTCAGCCTCAGGAAGGACACACCTACTACACAGCAGTCCTGGGGGCATGCTCCTGGGGTTCTCGGAGGCCTGGGCCCTCCCTCACCCACCCCTCCCAGATCTTCTCCCGCATTTCCCGTCCTTCTTCACGCCAAACGGGCTTTCAGTACGCCAGCTGTCCAGTGGCTCAGTGCTTTCGATTATTTTTTTAAAAAAACTTCTTGTCCTTGAATTGGAGTGAAATTTCATTCATTCTTAACCTAATTCTATATCTTGGCTCTGTTTGCTTTTTTTGAACTTTGGTAAAATGCTCAACCTCTCTGACCCTGAGTTTCTGTTGGAAAAAGGGATGGTTAATACCTCCCCACAGTGTTGCTGGAAAAATCAGAGAAAATCATAGAAAGCACACATTTTATTTGGAGTCTGGCATGTTGACCTTACTTAACTAGCTTTCATGCGTGTTACTGTGGTTTTAAGCATCTCTTTAAATGCTGTTTTATCATCTATGTAACCAGATAATAATTTCCATGGAGGAAGGAATCAGATCACACAAAAAATAAAATACTACAAAAATATTGCTAGTTATTTTAATGGCTTACCATTATTTCTGTGTCCTCCCCAAAGTACCTGGAATAATGTCCAGTAAATATTTAATAGAGAATTGAAGTGACTCTTCCAATTTGTTCTCTGGATAAATCTATAAAAGCATGAAGTCTATAGAAAAAAAGAATTAAGAGGCTTGCTCTGAACTATAAATTCAAAAGGGTATTCCAGCAGAGTGGCAGGGTTGGAAAAGAATGATTTTCTTTCTATCAAGACAGATGTGCTTGGCGCAAAGCCCATATTTCGGGAAAACAGAATGACAATGGTATTGATTGCCATAACAATCGTGTGGTTTTTGAGAGCTCAAGATTGCACCTAAAGGTATGTGTTACTTCAATCATCTGCAGGTGTGTTGTACTTAATTCATTAAAGATGCATTTCAGAGTCGTTTTGAAAATATTACCTCATTGATGTGGGCGAAAGGTTGCCAGGAAGTGTGAATTGCACAGACCTGAACCCACCTGATCAGCAAAATTCTAGCATCACCTGTGGTTTCTGGAGGTTTCCCCTGAGACTTGAGTGGATTGGAATTTTGAGTAAGAACATCTATTAGCTCATCTGTGACCACCTATTTGCTGAAGGACCCTGGGCCCCTGTCAGCTCAGATCGCCTTTTAAAAAAATTCTTTTTGCCAAATCTATATTTGAAAACCACAGTTCTAGTTAGCAAATCTGTATGAATAAACACATAGGTATCTTATTCTACTTGGCTATAATTTTCATATAGAGAAAAATAAATACTTAAGTCTGAGTTATGTTTTGGTATTTCTATTTGGTATTTGATATTTCAATTTGGCAAATTGTTGGGCAACCTGGAGAATTTCACCTTTTTTCAACCTTAACTCTTTTTATGTGACTAGCATGACCTGGGGAGATTGCTCAGGAGGCAGTTACTTCTTCGCAAGAAGAGAAGTTAGAATGCCGTGTCTGCCAAGTATTTTGGACAAAATTATCTCCCGCACTTAACAGTTGGTAGCTCAGATCTGTCCCAGGAATAGAGATGTCTTCATGTTTTTGAATCAGTGAATAAGATGCACAATACTATTGGGATCTGACATGCTCCAGATTGTTGACATCGTTCACATTCATCGTGAGAATGCATCCCATTGCTGCCAGGGAGCTTTGCGGGGCCAAGAAAGTCTCCCTGACTTCCTCAGCCGCGTTGTTCCTAATTATGAAGCTAATTGCAAAGTCAGGCCATTCATCCCACGTCCCTCCGTTATAGTGAATATCTGATGGGAGCAGCCCGGTAGGGCCAGCTAGCTGCTCTTGCATGAGCACTCACCCCCGCTTCGGCTGTCTGACCCCAGTGGGAGCGCAGTGGACAGGACACTCTGTCCTTTGGCCTCCATCTCCTAGGGCCCAAGTGGGAGAGAGCCAGGGTATGCAGAGCTGTGCACAGGGGAGGGATGGGCCTGAAAGTGGTGCCTGTCATTTCTGCTTACGGTTCATTGGCCTAATCGGCGCGGGAGCCCCCAGGTGCAGGGGTGTGCACCATCAGGGAGAAGGGCCAAGGCGCTGGTGCTCCCCAGCAAATGCAGCTCTGGGGCACACCATGCAAGCACGCTCTTGTTTCAAATATTTACAGTGAAATGCACACAATGTGTGCAAATACTTGTGTTTTTTTCTCTTGGCAAAATCATATTTGTAACATTTATACATATGCTAATATATATCATAAATATATTATAAAAACATGATATAGTGAAAAAATATATATGTAGTGGTCAAAATTCTCAGTTGTAATTAGGTTTGAAACTGCAAGGAACCTGGTTTAATATTGTGATATTATGATTTACAATAAAAAATACATACTTGGTCTTCATCTAGTTTCTGGCAAAAAATTCCTAAAAGTATTGCAATTTCCTAAGTGATAAGAGAGTTGAAGGTGTCTTTTGTTAATGAAGCGACTTGTGGGACTCTCCTGGGGATAGGGGATGGGTGCCAGGGCGACCAGTCTTGAGATTTGAGGGTTAGAACCATTCAGTCCCACCTGCCTGACCTCAGGGCAGGGGAAAGGGGTTGGAAGTTAAATCAAGAGCCAATGATTTAATCAGCCATGCCAATGAATAAAGCCTCTATAAAACCCCAGCCAAGGACGGGGTTTAGAGAGCTTCTGGGCTGGTGAATACAGGACACTTGGGAAGGGTGCTCAGAGGGTGAGGAAGCTCTGTGCCTTTCCCCATACCTGCCCTCTGCATCTTTTCCATCTGCCTTGTGATAAAGCAAAATTCAACCTATTAAATTTGAAGATAATTTGCTTTACGAAGGGATTCATGAATGGGGCAGCATCCTATCTAGCAAGTAGAGGGTAGCTTGGAGGACTTGTACAAAAAGGATGGTTTTTACTGGAAGGAGGGCGGGCAAGGAAGTTACCGGCAAAAGAAAAGAAAGGATTGTTTCAGGCAAGGTCACCTTCCCTTTGGGGGAAGGGCAGGGGGCTTCGTCTTCCGCTGGGGGCTGGAGAAGGCCCGGGGGACAGAGGCCTCCTTGGTGCTGATCAGAAAGTGGCTGACCGACCAGGTAAGACTCACATTTTCGGGGGAGGTTGGAACGGCAGTCAGGTCAGGTATGAAGGCCCAGTTTACTACTTGGAGCCTTTACCCAAGTGATGCAGTTATGGGCCTGTGGTTTTCTCACACTGTTAATCTACTAAGTCAAATGTCTCTCTGACTTCTGTGAGGTGTCCTGGCAAATTAACCCAACCCACACTGGGAGTCGGGGGAACCAGAGGCTACAGGGTCAGTGGCTGGTCTGTCAAAAGCACGCATGGAGATCTGGATGCCCAGCTGACGGCCGGAGTGTGGGGTCCTGCAGGACTGGGCCTGGGATCTGAAGCTCCGGAGAGTCTGTGTCAGAGTCGGGCTGGAGTCGGGCTGGAGTCGGGCCGGTATGGGAGCCGAGCTGGGTCTGGGGGGAGGCCCCACCCACTGGCCCACTGGAATTTGGTGTCAGAATAGGAAATACAAATGAAATTTATTGTATTTTATTTTATTTATTTATTTATTTATTTTTTTAAAGATTTTATTTATTTATTTGAGAGAGAGAATGAGAGAGAGAGAACACATGAGAGGGGGGAGGGTCAGAGGGAGAAGCAGACCCCCCACCGAGCAGGGAGCCCGACGCGGGACTCGGTCCCGGGACTCCAGGATCATGACCTGAGCCGAAGGCAGTCGCTTAACCGACTGAGCCACCCAGGCGCCCTATTTTTTTTTTTTTAATTTGTATTTTTTTTTAAGATTTATTTATTTATTTATTTGAGAGAGAGAGAGAGAGAGAGAATGAGAGAGAGAGAGCATGAGAGGGGGGAGGGTCAGAGGGAGAAGCAGACCCCCCGCTGAGCAGGGAGCCCGACGCGGGACTCGATCCCGGGACTCCAGGATCATGACCTGAGCCGAAGGCAGTCGCTTAACCGACTGAGCCACCCAGGCGCCCAAATTTATTTTATTTTAGATGTCTATTCATATATTGAAGATGTAGTTAGTCATTGGCTCTATGGTCACATGTTTTGTGATTAGTGCTGTGGGAGGTACCACGCTGGGCCAGGGAGGGGAGCACGCGGGGGTGCCGCTCCGTCTGCCGTGCGAGCTGCCTACACAGCCGTGCAGTTTACCGGAGGGAGAGAGAAGGAAGACAACAGGGATTGTACTTTCGGGGGGGAGAAAAGAGAGCCAGTGTACGAGACATTTAAAGAAAAGATGTTGGGGGGAAAGGAGCGCATTGAACTGTTTTGCCCATTTCACCATTGAAACTACATCGATTCCTGTCCACACATTTTTGGTAGCTTGCCTAAAATAACATGCATGTCAGTTAGGTTTTGACTGTCGACATCGAGGGAACCACGATTTGGAAACCTGAGCCTCTGGAAATGAAACCTGATCGATCCACTGAATCCAAACACGGTGTTCACTGCAGGGTATTGATACATATCAGTTCCTCTTTCCCCAGGATCAGGTTTGGAAATGGCATATTTACACGCACTTTTGTACAAAACTCATGTAAAAATAAACTCCAGCCTAGCCCGATAAGGGACGGCGACAGTTGCCCCTGCTGTGCCTTAACATCAGAGCTGCCCCCCCTGCCCGGTGCTGCCCTGAGGCCACTCTGCAGGGTGGCAGAGCCGGGGGCCACCGGCCTGTTGGTGAGACCCCAGTTTCCCAAGCTGACTGCTCTGTGCTCCCAGGTCCTTAAAACCGTTAACACTGCCTCGTTTTAAAGCTCGCTCTGCTTCCCACAGCATCATAGTCGAGGTGAGCCCTGACGGGGCAGGGGGTGGAAGAAGCTTAATCCAGATGAAGGCAAATGGGCGGATTGGGGGGTCAGTTCGGTGACATGAATAGGACATCGCCTGTTCTGCTTGGGGTGGAACAGAGGTTCCTCTGCCCACTCCGCAGGAGAAGTGGTGCTTTGTAAGGGGGGGGGCAGCAGGTTTCCAGGGCCTGAGTCACCCCGGGCCCGCGGTGAGCAAGACCGGGACGGCGCGGACTGTCCCCGGCGGGCTGACGGAACAGGGCAATCCCAGCATGTGTGGACGCTCCGTGTGTAGAATTTGCAAGTCAGAGTCATGATTGCAGGGGCCTGTGGTTTCTGTGTTTGGACCCAAATAGCGGGAAGTGTCTCTGTGTTGAGTCTCTGGCCCCGCGTACACATCCCTGTCCTCCAGATCTGTTTCACACATCCTCAGTCGAGACAGAGCTATTTGGCGTGGAAGGGGCGGCGGGTATTAGTGGCCTGGCTGCGCCGTCTCCGCTGGCTGAGGCGGCTCTCCCTGGAGCTGATGCAGTTGAGGCTTCGGGGCCCTTGCTCTGGGGGGTCCACAGCCTCCTGTTCTTTCCCTCAGAGCTCTGCAGTGTGTGCTAAGAATGCTCACCCCAAATCTGGGTCTGCCACTGCTAAGTTGGGTGCAAGGGTAGCAGAAGCCCAGGTCTGCAGTGAGATATCTTCAAACTGTGATGCTATTTGCACGATAATCTCTGACTTCACTGCACTAGTTTGAAAGGCTTATCTTTTGATGCTTAGTAATTGACAGAATGCATGAAATAAAATTTTAGTCTTTTAGGCCAATAGTTCACAAATTAAGTTCCGTGGACTTGGGTCCATTTATTTGGGTAAACTGAGATGTCTCTACTTTAAAGTGTGCATCTGGGGACGCATGGGTGGCTCAGTCGGTTGGTTAAGCGTCTGCCTTTGGCTCAGGGCATGACCCCAGGGTCCTGGAATTGAGTCCCACGTCATTGGGTTCCCTGCTCAGTGGGGAACCTGCTTCTCCCTCTCCCTCTGCTGCCCCCCTGCTTGCTCTCTCTCTCTGACAAATAAATACATAAAACCTTTAAAATAAATAAATACAGTGTGCATCCATTACTCAGGTTTGAAGAAGCTGCCCCCACTCTAGCTTCTGTCTCCTGGCGTGGCCAGTCTTAGGCCCTTGACCACATTCTGAGCTGTGTCTGCAGCCACTGGGCAGGCACATGGCTCCTCTCCTTCCTCATCTCTCCGCACCCACGTGCCAAGTGCAGAAATAAGGGAATGAATGTGAATATGCTGTGTGGCTTCATCTGCTCCTCCACAAGACTCTCTGGTGCTCACACTACTTCCTATGATTTCCCTCCTGTGCCTCAAGAAGCGGCTCCCCATCTCAAGGCTGACCTGCTCTGGTTGAGGGAGGAAAGGGCTACGTGAAAGAGTCCAGGAAACCAGTTCCCTGAAAAATGACTATTTTTGATGCAGGTGGGTTCAGACAATGCAGCTAAAGGAGGAGTGGAATGAGCTTCCCTTTGCTTTTGGAACACTTCCCCAGGGACACTGCAGATACTTGCATGTTAGGTAGCGAAAGAGCAATCTCAGAGTTGAATGGAGGCCATCAGGATGCACCATGGCAGGGACACACAGGAGGCTGCTGAGGTTTTCATGCCTGGGGCCCAGTGAGGTGCAGATGAAAGGCAGATCCCAGGATTGCCCCTGGGAGCTCTGATAGACACGATATAATCTCCTGAAATCGCTCATTTTGTAATGAATTAAGGGTGAATCCTGGGTGAATGATGGGGCCTGTTTTGCTTTGTGACACGTACTGATCATTCTAATAGCTCAGACAGTAGTACTAAGGATATGTGGGGCTGCTCTGATGCAAGGGTCCTTTCCCTGATGCCTGCTACCATGGTAGACATTTCTTTCAAACCCAACCTCCAGCCCATCAGGTTGGACCACCACCCGCACCGCTCTTCCTAGCCTGTTTACACCCATTTACTCCTCCTCAGAATGGAAGAGCTCTCCTGTCCCAGATGGAAATGGTCATAGTTGGCCCTCTCCCCTCACGGTTGGATCCCTCTCCCCTCATGGTTGGGTCCCTCTCCCCTCATGGTTGGGTCCCTCTCCCCTCATGGTTGGGTCCCTCTCC
>NC_058412.1:510991-530268 GCF_002201575.2 Neomonachus schauinslandi | reverse complement strand
TCCCCTCATGGTTGGGTCCCTCTCCCCTCATGGTTGGGTCCCTCTCCATTCACTATTGGGTCCCTCTCCCCCTGTGGTTGGGTCCCTCTCCTCTCATGGTTGGGTCCCTCTCCCTCGTGGTTGGGTCCCTCTCCCCTCACGGTTGGGTCCGTCTCCCCTTGTAATTGGGCCCGTCTCCTCCTGCTGCAGGAACACTTCTGGGTAAAGTCTCTCCCTACTTACTGATCAGGACTTGATTTCTTATTTGGCACCTCAATACTCTATGTTTCCTATTTGTGCTCCAGGTGAGTGTAAGGAATAACCAAGTTAGTGCGTGCAGTGCGCTCTGTAATTGTCCACCGTGCGCAGCGTCCTCCGTCTGAAGCAAGAGCCGCAGAGCACTGCCGAATTAGAGTGGCGGGTGGCACCAGAGGGTTCCTTTTAACAAACTACCCTCGATGAGTCTGCAGGTTCTGGGCACAGATCCGATGCTGTTGCTCACCAGGGTCTCAAGCTGCTTGACAAGGGTGTTTGTTGTCTACACCACTGCTGGTCTTAGCAAGTGTTCCAGGCCAGAGTTTGACCCTGGGGGGAGCACAGGGGTCATGTTGTAGAAACTTGTGGACACTGTCACTACTTCAATTGAAAGATCTGGAAAGTTTCTAAAATGTACCCCTTGAAGGGAACACTCACTTTTCAAAGGGCTCCTATTGGTGCATTCTATAGATTTACCATCTACGATGTAGAACAGCATTTCTTTCTATTCATCTTAAATTTACTTTTTCTTTAGGTGTCAAAGGTTGCCCTGACATTCCTGTATTTGAAGTTGGTAGTTGGTTCGTTCAGCATATCTTCCCCCATTTGGTGACTTCAGAGTCCTCCTTGGCTTGTGTCTGCTGCAGGTGAAGGGACCCCAGTTGTCGCCGGCACCGATGAGCTGGGGAAGTCCCCAGATGGGGAGAATGTCTGTAGAGTGGAAGCCAGTGAGACCACCTTGGTGGAAGAGGGACTCTAGGCACTGGGCCGTGCCACATGGGAAGTAGGTTCTCTGCAGATAGAATTGGCAAGGCTGGCCTTGTGACTTCTCCCTAGAGGGGACCGTGATGGAAGGCAGTTCCTGCCCTTGAGTGTAACCCACCATGCAAACCACACGCCCCTTATTTCCTTGTGGTCCACACTTGAGCCTTTCCTGATTCCCTCCTTTATTTTCCTTCTGGATATTCCCCCTGACATGAACTTCCATTTGTTCTGTGAAAACCCTCTCCCCACCCATGTCCTCAGTGCCCTGGCCATCCTCTTCCCTGTGACTCCGTTGCCCTGCTGGCTCCAAGTCCACCACACACTTCCTCTGCCTGTTTATTCCTTCCTTCCCCAAATTCGCCAGTTCCCAAACTTCCCACTCTTGTTGGTGCCAACATCTCAAACAACACTTTCATGATCTTTCTCATCTTTCAATTTTGGTCATAGAGCCCCCTCCACATGAAATATCCTGCTCTTATATGCACCTAAAATGAGCGTGGCCTCAAGCCTCAGCTCATTTCCCACCTGCTGTCAGAAGTCTCCTAATGATGGCGGCCAACAGGGTCTCTCATGGAAAGAGACTGAGGTTGAGTTGGACATGCCTCATTTAGCAGCTAAGTGCAGGCCTCCTCCGCCCCCTGATGCGTGACTTCCCAGAGGATGTAACTTCCCACTGGGAAGGGAGAGCTCCCAGACTTTGGAGCCCACATTTCCACGCAGGAACGAAATAACCAGTGGTCAGTTAGAGCTGCTGGATCTGATTTCTAGCCCCACAGAGTGGCGGGACCCCACAAAGGCCAAACTTGCAGGCACCACAGGACTGACATAGCGCGAGCTCCTCAAAGAGGAAACCACAGCGTGGCCGTGTTTCCAGAGGGGCCACGGCTGCCACAGATCAGCGTGAGGATGGGGACGTGGGTCTGAAGACCTCATCATTGTGGTCCTTGCAGGCAGCACTCCCCTCACCCAGGAGCCTGGAAAAGCCCAGTTTCCAGACCCGCCTGGGCCTCCAGGGTCACACAGATGGTCTGCCTTTGTCACCGCCCTCCTCGTTTCCCCAAAGTCCCCCAACATCACCTTGTCCTCACTCAACGGGAATGGTCATTCGCCCTGTTCCTCAGCTTCTAAATCACGAGCTAAAGGAAAGGGGGTGTGCACCCAAACACCCCGCGGTCAGGGCAGCGGGGTCACGTAGCATTCCAGGTTAAAGCCAGGCTGCCGGCATTACCAAACCGGTGACGTTTCCTTTGACTGCACTTCTGTGTTTCTCAGACTCTCTGAGAAGACAATTCGTCTGTAAATCAGTGAGATCTTTGAAACTCAGCTGCAACGTTAACTAGAAAATGACCCACGAAGTTGGAAGTTTTAAAGCTAGTGCTGGCTGTTAAAGAAAGTGTGATTTTTCTTTGGTTCTATTGTTAAACACACTTGTACATATGACAGTGCGCCCCACGTTACACAAACCACCACAGAGAAGTAACACGGTGTGTGAAGGCCACAAATGGTGG
The DNA here is from genome assembly GCF_002201575.2 of Neomonachus schauinslandi. Classification (NCBI taxonomy): domain Eukaryota; kingdom Metazoa; phylum Chordata; class Mammalia; order Carnivora; family Phocidae; genus Neomonachus; species Neomonachus schauinslandi. Next base: position 527,761 of record NC_058412.1, on the reverse strand, counting down.
ATGTGAGGTCTTATTTCCAAGTTCCTTAATATATTCACCTATAGCTAAAATCCTCACTTCAAGTAGTAAGCTAAACATTCCATTTGAGAATAGGATGTTAAAGCCCCTTCTGTTCATAAAATAAAGAAAACGAATTCATAGTATAAAAGGAATTTTAGTCATTATACAATAATATACTTTTGTAAAGTGAGTTTTTAAAGCTCAGTTTACCTACAATCGCACACTTACTGTGTCCATGACAAATATTTAAGATAGCAGATTTAAAGTCTTAGTAATACAGACATAATCAACTTAAATTTTTAACGTTTTATGGTACTTTACGTTTAAACAGGTAATCTCAGTACTTGGCAATTGTTATAAAGAATGAGGTGTATAATGTGTATTTTGTTCTTGTGGTAATGAATGTTAGCTGAAGGATAAACTTTATTATCTTCCCACCTCATATATTCCAGCAGAACCGGACCATTCCGGAAAGGACGGCGAAACGCACGAGGAGGTGGCAAGCTGGTTGCAGCCCCAGATGTGAACACAGGCCCTCGGGCTAGAGGCTGTCATTAAGCCTTAATTAAGCTGGTACAAACCTCACATGCTCATTTGCTGGAAAACAGACTCATTCACATAACACTGACTGAGCCAGAGGCAAGTAGCTCAATATATAATTCAGTACGTTCTAACAACGCAGTGCAAACAAACCGAAAGCCTCAAAACTTGGAACATGTAGGGCAATACGGTCCTGAGGTAAATCACACACAACAGAAAAGAATTAATGTAAGTGAAAAGAATTAAGATACTTTGAGGATATCAGTGTTAACTATAACGAGGGAGACAATTTTAGCAGGAAAATACTAGATCTTAAAATTAACTGCAGGCTATGAAGCACAGATGAAGGAGATCGGGGGGTCACATGCCTTCGCTCCCCTGCTCCCCTCAGGACTCCTTCCTGCCCTCTCCTCCTTCATAGCTCCCCTCACCTTCTCTCTGCTCACTCCCTCCTAGAAGAGTTATAGTTGATTTATAGTCAAAGGAATAGCAATCAGCCAAGCAAGGACCAAGACCTTGAGTCATACAGTAAGGGAGGCTGGTGGGACATCTTGGCTGAGAAAGATTCACTTGTGAACTATTTGGTCTTTGAAGCAAAAAGTGAAGAAATTAGAAATACATACACACATAAGTAACTGCATAGACATGCCCCCGTGTACCCAGCCAAATGGTTCCCCAACAGTCCCTGGAGACGGGCAGTCTTACATCCCATCGGATGCCCCCAGGCCTCCCAGACCTATCCCCACGGTCTGATGTGCCCACAGAACTGCGTGTGGCTTCCTCGGGGCACACCTCCACAACATTCTTAGGGCACATGAGTCTGGAAGCACCTGCAGCTTAGAGACGGGCCTCCGAAATGCCCTGCACTGTGCTTTGAAGACCCCAGGTGCCGAATGAGCACACTTCCAGTTCTCATGCTACTTTGCTGGTGATGTTCTTCTACGTGTGGTGATGTGATTGGCAAACATCCTTTTAAAGGTCCCATTAGCCAACTCACTGATCACAGGGTAGGAAAAAAAAGCTCTGAAGGGCACTGTGGCTGGATTAGGGTGTGGTCCAAGGACACTCAGCTCCCTGCCCCAAGCAGACGGCTCAGGAGCATTCTCTGCAGCTACACTGTTCCCACCTTTGCATTGATGCATTTAGTCAGTCAACAAACATTGGCTGAACACCTCTCGATTAGTAAAGTGCTGGAAACAGAGATGAGTAAAGAAAAAGGTTTCCTCCTCTCTGAGCAGAATTAAATGGAAGAAGCAAACAATGAAACAGGAAGCTTCTGATGGTGACAACACCATGGAAAACAGACCGGTCTTGATGCAGAGGCTGAGAGGAAAGAAGGTTCCTTGAGAGAGGGTGGGAACCGTGACAATAAGGAAGCCCGGCGTGGGAAGGACCACGCAGGAGGTACTCCCAGCAGGGGATCCCAGGGCAGAACTGTAGTCATGAGGCTGTGTGGCTTTAGGTGAAGTTGGAGAGGAGGGTGAAGGGTAGCCCAGGCACCCCAGGAAGTGGACTACATCTAAGTGCATTGGAGGGGAACTAGGGGGAGGCAGGGACCACACAAGGCAACCTGTGTTTCAAATTATCACTGCATCAGAATGGACTGTGGGCAGCGGGAGACCCAGTGCACCCAGTTCATGGTGCTGATAGTACCACCCGCCAAACGTGCGGGACCAGCAGGGGCATATGCGGGGTCAACTGCAGTGTTACGTGAGTATGTTAGAAAAGAAGGAAGGCTGGGGGCGCCTGGGTGGCTCAGTCGTTAAGCATCTGCCTTTGGCTCAGGTCATGATCCCAGGGTCCTGGGATCGAGCCCCACGTCGGGCTCCCTGCTCAGCAGGAAAACTGCTTCTCCCTCTCCCCCTCCCCCTGCTCATGCTCTCTCTCTCGCTGTGTCTCTCTCTGTCAAATAAATAAATAAAATCTTTAAAAAAAAAAGAAAAGAAGGAAGGCTGAACATTTTCATCATCTCAAGAAGTTAGAAAAATATCAACAACATGAGAGGGGTCATTAGTGAAATAGAAACCTCATACAACAGAAAGCCTAAAGACAAAGAATAGATCTATAAAAATACTATTAATATTGACAAATCTCTACAGAGCCTGGTCTACAAATGTCAATTCAGAATTGCCAATATCAAAAATAAAAAGGATGTCTAACTATGTAAACTGCAGATTAAACAAAATATAATAAAGTAATACTATTAACAAATTGTTGCAATAAGTTAATAAGTTCTTAGAAAGATACAACTTACTAAAATGGACTTACCAATTTCCCACCAAAACAGCACTTCAGGACTTATTACCTTCAGAGAGTGTTTGGACACATGTCAACATTTCAGTATGTTTACTAAACTCCATGGTTACTAAAAAAAAAAAAAAAAAAGGAAGTCAATAAGTAACTTTGTAATTACAAAAATGGAAAAATATGAAATGAATTCAAAAGCAGTCAGGAAAGTAGAAAATAAAATACTACCAATACCTGGGGTCATATAAACCATGAGATAACCTGGTTGTACATGCAAAAATGTCTCTCATCAAAGCATGTGAACACAGATGAAACATGCAAGGCCAGATCCAAATGGTCGTTCAGTCTAATATGAAGAAGATACAGATAGTCAAGTTCACTTATAAGAGACTCATCAAGGGGCACCTGGGTGGCTCAGACGGTTAAGCGTCTGCCTTCGGCTCAGGTCATGATCCCAGGGTCCTGGGATCAAGTCCCACATTGGGCTCCCTGCTCCTTGGGAGCCTGCTTCTCCCTCTGCTTCTCTCTCTCTCTCTCTCTGTCTCTCATGAATAAATAAATAAAATCTTTAAAAAAAAAAAAAGAGACTCATCAAAAAATTTTAAAAAGGGCATTTAAAAATATTTCTTAATATTTATTCTCTAGGTGGTTTGTAAAAGCTTGGGATTATCCCTACTTTGATGAATTGATATAATTCATATAAAACCTTTGAGTCTGTTAGTATTTTTGTAAGTAGATTAAACCATTCCTTTAATTAGTTTAACAGCATAAGCATTTAGTTATATTCTTAAATTATTATTTCTCAGCCTTTAAAAAATTCTCTCTACTATGAGCACCTATGGCCATGAATTGTCCTCTATATACTGCTTTACCTATCTCAAAAACTTTAATATGTAGTATTTTTGTTATTCATCTGTACATATTTCCTAACTTTCTTTGGTATTTTTTTTTCATTTGTGAGAGATATGTGGATTCAATTTACTTTATAAACGTATGCCATTGTATGTTAAAATAATATTTTACTTTTTATTTCTAACAATGTTGCCATGATCAGGAAAGTTCTTTTTTTTTAATGCTTTTTAAAAAAGATTTTATTTATTTATTTGAGAGAGACAGCACAAGTGGGGGGAGAAGCAAAGGCAGAGGGAAAGGGAGAGGCAGACTCCCTGCTGAGCAAGGAGCCCGATGTGGGACTTGATCCCAGGACCCCAGGATCACGACCTGAGCCAAAGGCAGAAGCTCAACTGACTGGCTACCCAGGCGCCCCAGTCAGGAAAGATCTATGTCTTACACTGACTTTTTGTAATGATCTCAACTTGTTTTATGTCCTGGTACATAAATGATCTGGTACATTTATGACCCTGATACATGGTCAGTTCTTGAATGTTCCATATGTGCTTGAGGAAAATATACCCAAGTCTTGGGTGTGGATTTTTATATCTGTAAGATTAAGATTGTTAATTTTGTTACTCAAATCATCTGTCGCAAAACATAGACACAGCACACACACACAACAAAACAAAACAACATATCAAGACAAATTTAGGAAGATCCCAGAAAGGAGTAGATGGTTTTAATATTACAAATATATTAATGTAATGAAAATTGCTATCAAGCTAAAGAGAAAAACCATATGATCTTCCTACTAGATATAGAAAAAAAAACAGCATTTGAGCAAATTAAACACCCATTTATGATTTTTAAAAATAACTCTTAGGAAACCAAAAGAACTAAATATTTTATAAAACTAATGAAGGTTATTTACCAGGAAATGGAATAAGTGTCATACTTAGAAGACAGCCAGAGATGGTCACAAATAGCACTTCTACTCAACATCGTACTTCAAGTGATAATGCATTCTGCAAACCAAAAGATAACAAAAAGCTATAAAGACTAAAAAATAAACTTTATTACTATTTGAAGATGATTGTTTACTCAGCAAAACCAAGAGAATATGATGAGGAAAATTACCACAAAATTAAAGAACAATCAACTAACCCACATCCCATATTCATGGTTAGGAACACTCATTATCAGAAAGATGTCATCTGCTCCCTGATGAATCTATAAGTTCTCTGTAGTTCTAGTAAAAAAATCCCAACAGGATTTTACATGGACCTTGAAAATGTTATTTAAAAATTTATGTAAATAGAGGGGCCCCTGGGTGGCTCAGATGGTTAAGTGTCTGCCTTTGGCTCAGGTCATGATCCCAGGGTCCTGGGATCGAGCCCCACATCGGGCTCCTGGCTCAGCGGGGAGTCTGCTTCTCCCTCTTCCTCTGCTTCTCCCACTGCTCATGCTCTCTCTATATATATATCTCTGTGTCTCAAATGAATAAATAAAATCTTTAAAAAAAATTTATGTAAATAGACAATTTTGGAAAAAAAATGGCATGGTAACTTCTCCTACTATGTGTATGTATTAGAAAGTTGTAGGGAACTCATATGGTCTATAAAGAATTAGCTTCTATAGAACGGAGAAAGTTGATAAAATACAAAAATGCTGAAAACCCAATATAATGGGCAAAACATACAAAAAGTCTGTTCACAGAAGAGAAGTCCCCAATGATCAATAAATATATTGAAAAATATGGGAAACCACACCAGTAGTCAGGGTGGTACAAATGAAAGTCCAATGAGATGCCATTTTACACTCATCAGGTGATTAAAAATGTACACGTCCCAAAATACCACATCTAAAGTCACATGACATCTCAAGCCTGAATGTGTGAAGTGTAAATGGCTCAACCACCTACAGGGGCCATTTAAAAACCATCAATTCAGTGTAAGATTTGTACATGTTGTAATTCTCCTTCTGCATCTGCACCCTGAGGAGTCCATCACACACACCCCAAGGAGACATACAATAATCTTTATGGCGACATTATTTGTAAAAGAGAAACACTGGAAATGTCAGTGACCATTACAGGAGAATGGAAAAATATATCGCATTATATCTTTTGCAGAGAGTCATAATATCTTACTTATTACATAGTATTCTTTCTTAAAGAAACTAAGTTATCTTAATTGAATTCTTCAAGATTTCAAGATAGCACATTATTATAATTTCAAATTCTGTTCCTAATAAAACTATTTGTTTCAAGCGCATTCCTCCTAAACAAATGGGTATTTTTTTGTTCTCTCTCCCTCTCTCTCTCCACTCACCCCTCACTCTCTCACACACACATTCTGTAGCTATAAAATGAAGAAGTGAGAAAATCTAACCCCTTAAAATACAGGCTACCTAACTTGGAGAAATTATCAGGGATTTTTTTTTTAATTGGTTTTAGTGATCCTGGACCTACTGATTCAACAGATTTGCTGGTATAAATTCTTCATGGAAGGAGACTGGATATCTGAATGACACCTACTCTACATTAAAATGTGTGATCCTTCTCCTTTTTATAGGTTACATTTTCTTTCACAATAAATGTGTTCTCCACTCTTGAATTGAGAAAACAAAAGATGTAAAAACCCTTCATGTAAACACTGTGAGCCATGGACCTGAATCAGCTCACCAGCTTTCATATGCAAGTGGTTCCTTGCCGCAGTTTTCTTCTAAGGAATACATAGCTTTCTCCTTTTTCAAATTTTACCAATTTGTACTGGTTTTATTTGTGTTTATTCTCTAACTAGTATTTCTCTACATCTTAATTTCAGTGGAGTGCTATTCCAATACACGGCATCTCTCTTTTAGACTAACTTTTTTTTGGCCACTTCTGAGTCTGGGAGTTGCTACTTCTTCATATGTGAGGCAATTTTACTGCATTTTATTTGAAAAGTATGATAACATAGGAATTACATTCCTAATAATCAGAGCTAGTTATTTATTTTTAGTGAAAGCATCTCGGATGGGTTGATAAATGTGGCTTTAAATATCAGTATAAATATTTTTTGTATAGTTATAATTGGACATGTTGTGTTTAATAATTGGTGGTTTCTCTTCTTGGAGATTGTTAAGTTCAGGAGTGCAAGAACTCTGCCTACCATTGAATTGTGCTGGCACATAGCAGGGAGATAAGCATTCCTGGAATTACTTGTTTATAACAGAATGAACCCCTACAACTGCATGTTAGCATGGGACCATCTTGTAGGCATCGCTGAACCAAAATACGAGACCACCAGAGGCTCTGCGCACTGTGCAATGAATCGCGGTGCTATTTTGGGGCTCATGCATCTGTGACAACATGGACAGTCCCACGCATGAGAGAGGCAAGCGCCAGCCTGCAACTGTGGTCGCCTCTGGTGGGCTGACTTTGGGGTTCACGGTTGTCTCTGATGCGCTCTTCTATCTCGTGTGGCGGGTACAAAGCTGAGACGTCTGTCGAGAATTTAAAAATAGTAGTAAGGGGCGCCTGGCTGGCTCAGTCGGTGGAGCTTGCGGCTCTTTATCACGGGGCTGTGGATTCCAGCCCCACGTTGGATGTAGATATTACTTAAAAATAAAATCTTAAAAAAAATACAAACAATAATAAAAGTCACTCTAAGCAATTGCTTCCCTAAAGCCTGGCATTCTAGATGATTTAAGTGACAATATGCTGTACCCAGTAAAAATACTTCATTGATCTCAGTTCTGAACAGTTGCTTTGGTTTAATGATCCTACAGCGTAGCCTCAAATCCCACATTTGTAGGACTTCTACTGTCATAGCCATTGAACACAGTAAGAATTCATGTCAGAGAACTTCGAGGAGCACGGCGAGCCCTTGCCCCCGGAGGACGGCTACAGAGCCCCTGCCAGACCAGGTCGGTGCGCTGGGGCTCAGGGTCCTTCTGCAGCTGCTTTGCGTCTCCAGCACCTCCTGAGTTACAGGGTGACTGCATTTACACGGTGGATCTGAAACGGGCAGTGACGGCGGACAAGGAAAACCCCTGGGTTCAGTCCTGAGTGAGTGCACAGGGTCGGGGAAATGGGTCAGCCAGGTCAGTGCCTCCAGCAGACCCTCCGGGAAATGGGCACTGGCTCAGGCAACGTCACCCAGCTGTTGTCCCCGATTTATGAAGAGACGAACAACGTAGGCAGTTTCACAGTCTGTATTAGGAAATGTCGACGTATTTCCTGCCGAAGATGAACTAGCCGAAGTATATGAATGCTGGGGACGCGGGAAAGCATCTTGAACTGATCTCCAAGAAACATTGACATACACAGCATTGCCATTTCTGGGATTCGTTGCAAAATGGGATGCTTACAGGTCTTGACCAAAATCATCCTACTGCTTAAGATGTTTCCTGTGAACCCATATATCTGTGGCTTCATTAAAAAAAAAAATCCAGATTAAAATGACTGCAGTGTGCTTTTCCATCCCTGTGGCAAGACCGGCGCCCTCGACTACACAGCCTGGCGCTGTGACCACAGTGTACACGTGACCGAGGCGTCTGCGGGAGTCAGCCTTCCAGAACAGCACCTTCAGGGTAGCGGCTTGCCACTGTGGAGGGCCAGCACGACCTCAGGACGAAACATTTCCTACACTACTTTGTTCCTCTTATGCTCCATGTTATTTCTTAATTAAAAAGGAATTTACTTAGCATAATCTCCTCCAGTTCCATCCATGTTGATGCAAAAGTTGGGTATTCATCCTTTCTGATGGCTGAGTAATATTCCATTGTATATATGGACCACATCTTCTTTATCCATTCGTCTGTCGAAGGGCATCTCAGCTCTTTCCACAGTTTGGCTATTGCGGACATTGCTGCTGTGAACATTGGGGTGCATATGGCCCTTCTTTTCACTACATCTGTGTCTTTGGGGTAAATACCCAGGAGTGCAATTGCTGGGTTATAGGGTAGCTCTATATTTAATTTTTAGAGGGGAGGGGGTGGGGGGCTGGATTAGCCCGGTGATGGGTATTAAGGAGGGCACGTACTGCATGGAGCACTGGGTGTTATACGCAAACAATGGATTGTGGATCATCACATCAAAAACTAATGATGTATTGTATGGTGACTAACATAACATAATAAAATAAAACTAAAAAAAAAGAAAAAAATGAATTTAGTGTCCTACTTATACATACAAAATTCAGTGAAAGGAAATTTTCACTGGTTGCATTTCTTTTCTGGTCATCATCATTATTATTTATTTCCTGACTATTATGGAAATTCTTTTTTACTAGAGGGGGGTATGTTGAAAACGTCTGTTTTTTGTCAAGTAACACAGTACCTCTGGTGAAAAGGAATTGCAATATTACTTTGTACCAATCCTGCAAGTCATGAAGTGTTCATAAAAGTGTTTTAAAAGCATAAGTGGGAGGCAAGCATTTCTTGGGGAAGTTCATTGCCAAGGGAAATCGAGAAGCTGGATCATGCTCTATCAAATATGATCGAGATAACCACATACATGAAACACACACATAGGAAACATATACACGAGAGACGAAGGATACACTATATGGCATATAGTTCATAGAATTTTCGGGTCAGCTATAAACTAAAGCATTAATCATTATTAAAGTCTTAAAGTCTTTTACTTTATTTAAGGCATAAAATAATCGGTAAATATTTCACTAAAGACACCCTTCAGTTATAACTTCATGTTTCACTTCTTCCTGAGAGTCCTGCCAGGAACGTCACACTGCAAATTATCCTACACTCTTACTGCACTCTATTTTGCAGTAATTAAAAAAGTGGACTATAGGATATATATTTTCTGATATGTGAAAATGTTCCCAATATACAAATTTCAACAGCTTTGAAATTACATGGTTTTTGTAACCTTGGGGGATTAGAATTTTTTTAAATTTGCACATAAATTACATGTTAAGAATGTATTTGTATCTTACCATTTCAAAGTTGGTTAATTTGAATGACACACTCCATCATCTGTTTCTCTATTCCTGCTGACTTGGTCCAGTGACGCGACTTTTGCTAACAGCCCCAAGAGAGAAGGCGCCCTGCTGTCCAACAGAGGACCGTGACCTGCTCTGAAGCGGGGCCGTGGTGAGACCCCTTCCCAGTTCCCTCGTCCCCCGCCCCCACTGCAGCCTCGGGGTCAGGCCCTTGGGGCCCCGGAGGAGAGTGGTGGTGTCCAGAGCTGTGTGCGGGTCTGTGACCTTCTGAGCGGCTCTGTGGGTGCAGCCTGGTGGGAACTCGATGTATAGCCCCGGGTTTCTCTGACTTCAGGGACTCAGACTCCTCCACTGGACAAAACAGCCGGGAGTCCCAGCAGGGTCCCAGCGAGCCTCCTGGGCCGCCATGTCAGTCTCAGGAGGAACAGCCTGTTCGGGGACCCTCTCTCTCCTTGCTGTTGTCACACTCGGAGCACAAAGTGCAGCTGGATCACTGGTTGGACACTGAGCAACTTGATTTAAAATACGCACTCTTTCATCTTTTCAGTTGTTCATTTACTTAGCATTATTTATTGAATGTCTACAGCATAAAAATAATTTTGAAAGAGTTATATAAAAAAAGACCTATTTCATGTTAATTAGATTGATCAGAACTTCCAGAATCATCTTTTTTTTTCTTTTAAGATTTTATTTATTTATTTGACAGAGAGAGACACAGCGAGAGAGGGAACACAAGCAGGGGGAGGGGGAGAGGGAGAAGCAGGCTTCCCGCGGAGCAGGGAGCCCGATGCGGGGCTCGATCCCAGGACCCTGGGACCATGGCCTGAGCCGAAGGCAGACGATTAACGACTGAGCCACCCAGGTGCCCCCAGAATCATCTTTTTAAAGGTAAGTGTGGTTGTTGGAATCACTGTCTTGTTTATATTTATTAATGGGATTACCCATTAATATGATTTCTACAGTTGGTTTAAGACAGCTTTTTGTCAGGAATGAGTGTAAGACTTTATTTTTATTTTGTTTGGACTCAATCAAATACATCCCTTCACTTGACTGAATGAAAGAATAAAGCACGATACTCAATTTCCTAATATTAAGGCTCCTTATTTGAGAAATGCATCTTAGACATAGAAAATGCTTCACTGTTTGGGATTCTTGCGTGTATGTTGGAGGGTGGGACTGGTCCATGGAGTCCTCTGTGAAGATTCTTTGACAAGCTTTTGTCAGTTGTTATAATGAACTGGGTAGTTCTCTATCCCAGAACAGACTGGAATAGACTCGATGTAAATTCTTGAAATCTTGAAAGAACTCATGGGCATAACATTCTGATTCCAGAACCATGATGGAGAATGCTCATTATTTTTAAATTTTCTGTATTGACTATTTATATAGTCAGATTTTTTAAAATTTAAATGAGTTTTGGCCAATTGTATTTTTTCACAAAATTATCCATTTTATTGACATGTCCAACATTATCAGTGTTGAGCTCTATCAAGTGTATGTTATCCAGTCCCAATCCTGTTCACACATTAGAATCACCCACGGAGGTCATCATAAATGCAAGTTCCCAGACTCACTGCATCAGAACTCACAGACAAAGCATCTCTCTCCCCCTTTGATGGAGGTGGAACATTCTTCCTCTGACTCAGCGGGTAATGAGCATCCCGGGCTCATAGCCCCCTGCCATTTGCTGACCATTATTTTGATAATTCAACTCTTCCCCTAAGAATTACCAGATCATACTTTGCATTTTTTCATTATGTCTTTTTCTTATTAATTTGCAGAGTATCTTTATATATTATAGATACTAATTTTCTGTTTGTTCATGAATTTTTTAGTAAATCCTTGTATTTAACAGGATTATCAAAGGTAATCTATGATTAATATTAACATGATCAATAATGAAATTCTTTCAACTAGTATTCAAAACAAAATGTATGGTTAAATCATCCAGTGTGAGTGTCAGAGTTAATATAACTCACTGTTCTGGTCTTTGCTGCTAGAAAGAAATACTACACAGACTCCTTGAAAAGTTTTCAGTTGGACGCAGATCATTCTGCAGATGTGCACATGAGAACAGTCTGGGCTCATGAACTTTACTGCACTGGGCTTGCGAATGCAGGCCTTTAAGAAGATTTTAGGTATTTACTTTTTAATGCCCCATCAATGAAAGTACTGGTAACTAATAAAGCAGATGATGAACATTCAAGTGTTATCTGTCCCTTTTATGTGTTCTTCTCTTGCCATTTGTAATTCCGTATCTGTTTTGGACGTTTGATCTGCATTATTATTGGCTGTGCTACGTATCATTTTCCGCTAGACTACTTTTCAGGAAAAAAGTATGTGACTAGCCCAGACCATCCTACCAGAGCAGTACCTGGCTCACTGCAGCAAATCAGCTGAGACCGTGGGAAGTGAGTGGGATAAACTTAGAAACAACAATGCCTTGAACACGCATGCACCACATTGGTATTTCAGATTCAGAGCTCAGGGCGGGACTCCTTTGGGGCCATGTGTGGTCTCTCCACAACTTCTGTTACTTGGTGCTGGTGGAGGTTACCTTCTAAATGTTCCCAGCCTTCACAGGAAGTGTTAGATGTCACAAGAGTCTTTCAATCAGGAATTGATGACTTAAGGATAAGACCTCTGTTATCTTAGTTAACAATCCAGTTGTAATCATAGCATTTCCACACTCCATGCTTATCTAGAAAATACAAAAACATTTGCTTCATTTCACAACCTTTAGTGTTCTATTTCTGAGCTCGATACCAGCACTTTCTATCAGAGAGTCAGGGAAGCAGAATTAACACAAATGGGTGAATTCTGAAACATGAGATATCACCAAGAGAAACCCCACGGGGAAAGTGTGCCATACGGTGACTGTTCCTCTTCTAATTTCTCCAGTGCCCGCCGGCTAATTCAGCTTCCTGGCTGGAGTCAGAAGGTTCCTGATCTGACAAAGTGGTGACAGGCATCGGGGACAGGACAACCGCCCGCCAGCACTGTTCTCTTCCTCTTATTTCAGGCTGAAAGCCAAAAAAAATTACATTCTTTATCATAGCAAGATCAGAAAAAGCATGCCTTCTGAGAGGTACAATGCCTGTCATTCTGGACAGAGTGGGAAGAACGTAACCAACAATGCACTGTGGTCAGGGTAGAACAGTTGACAAGTTATGAGATGCTTTCACATATATAATTTCTAATTCTCACAGGTATGAGATTTTTAGAGACAGTTTCAATGGTATTTTATTGGAAGGCTGCATATCTTGCTTAAAATCTAAGATGTTCTATATGACTCTTTCCTTGGGAGGTCACTTTTCTTTGTGAGCCTCAGTTTCCTTACCTACAAAAGTAGAATTTTGGTTGGGCAATGTTGAAATTCTGATTCTTCTGTAATATTTTATTAAAATGCTTTGCTCCAGGTCATACAAACAAAAATTGGTTCAAGGAAGCAAAAACTCTGTGTTAATCACACCCATAAAAAAGCACTCCTACTCTCGTACGCCTACACCTAACACGTCACTTAAAATGCGATTGATAATTACCCTAAATGCTGTGCCTGGGTGAGGTGATTTACGGCAACATAAAATCAGTACTGAAGAGATACCGTGCTCAAACACACCCAGGTTCGTAGATACCTATGGAGAAATGCGTACAACCATACCTCTACATTAATCAGGATTAGTTAATTTTATATTGAAGAATACTAGAGTTAAGTTCACTATGATTATGTCTATATTTATCTCTATCTATCTATATAATATCTAGAATGCAGACTGCTAGCTACTTTTGTTTTAACTCCAGCAAAGTTAGTCAACTGGAATTAAATAACCTTTGTAGGAACGTGGCCCTGCTTCCATCTGAGGAAAAGGAAGCTTAGAAGAGGGTAGAACTTACTCGGTGTTCATTGGACGAATATGCAGTATGTTCTGAGTTAGCAAGTATTGATGACCCAAACCAGGAAGGTCCACACTGCATGGACCTCCTTCCAGTGGAGAAGGGGATATGGACACTGGGAACCCATGACATGGGCATGATGAAAATACAGGCAATAAAAGCCATGAAGAAAAATAAAGCAGTTTCTTCCCGTTTCCTCGCTCAGCTCCCCTGGACCACATGCTACCTGGCAGCAGTCAGACCAGCCTCAGGCTGCGTCCCCTGTCCTCACCTGCACTCTGCCCTCTTGCTTGGTAATTTTGTATTAAACAAATAAATGCCCTCCTTGCACACTAAGCAATCAGAGGCGAGTGAGGATGCATTGTCTTTTTTCCTAAACAAGTCTGCAGTGCTACATGGACGCCAATAAAGGAGTGCGTGTGAGAACAAGGTCACCACTGGTTGGGACAAGAGCTACCTAAAATGGTCAGTGAGCCCGAGAAATGCCCGAGGGTCTCTCACGGGCTGGGATGGTCAAGACAGTCCCTTCTGATGAGCTGACGTCCGCCTGAGGACGGCAGGATGGGGTTGAGCCACCCCGTGGGCAGAGACCGCTGTGCCCAGGGGGAGGGCGCCCACGTGGCCACACACGGTGGGCGGCCTGGTGGCTCCAGAGGGGTGAGGATCTGGACACGGTCAGATGCACAGGGCCTGCAGGGTCAGGTGGGAAGAGGAAACCGTCAGCTTTCCTCCACGAGAACCATGGAGAACAAGTGGAGCCGTTGAGACCGGGGAGCAGCGGGATCTAAACTACGCTTTTGTTGATTACGGGAGCCCCGTGGCGCCTCTCATGGGCTGGACAGCAGCTCTGTATCGAGCGGCCGCAGAGACGGGAGGACAGTCCACAGCAGAGGGCTGCTAACAGGATGTTGGGACGAGGGGTAAGAGCAGGAAGAAGGCAGGGGAGGAATTGGTATTCCACACTCCTAGTCTGAGGGGTCTGCTGCATGCCAGTGTCAAAATGAAATGAGGAACTTTCTGGAAGGAAAGTCTGGGAAGGTGGGAGGCGAAAACAGAATGTGGACACACTGCGCCCGAGGGCCTCCTGGTCCCACTGAGCACATGTGGGCTCGTTGGGGGCTGAGGGCGAGGGGCAGATCCCCCTCTGCTGTCTCAGAGCACATTCGGGACTCCAGGCTGTGATCTCATTACTGCTGCACCGAGGCAGGGTCCTCTGACACCCTCATTAGTCTTTCTAATCACCAAGAGACCGTCAGCATTTAGCTGGCAAATAACTAAATTTAATTAATACTCCAGTGTGCTGGGGAAACTTAATTTCCAGTGTTCTCTGTGCTTTTGTACAAATACAACTCTATTTCTGTGTTATTTGGGATTTGTGATGATAATATGTAAAGACACCAAATGAAATGAAAATAAATAAACAAATAAAGCCAATTATTACGGATTTGTGGTGGATCTGTTGTCTTAATCCTAGAGCCCATCCTTTTCCCTCAGGCCAAGAGAAGACCGTTGGTGCGGTAACTGCCACAGCCGATCGCAGTCTCAGCGGCCCTGCTGAGGCCACTCCGTTGGAGAGAACCCTGGAGGCATCCATGTCTTTCTGAGAACTCAGACCTGGGACCTCCTTGGCGCTGACTCGTCCATCCAAGCGGTGAGGAGGTGATCGAGCCCTGGAGCATCGCAGAAAGCGCGCTGGCCACCAGTCTGTGGACGTGAGGCCCGCACACACCAGAACCTGCCCTCTTTCTTCCGGAAAATGGGGGCTGCTCCCACCTGGGGACGCTGCAGGGGACAAACAGCGACAGGTGCGATCTGGTAACCCCGTCCTCGGTGGAACCTCGCCTTGCACTGATCACTGAGGATTCCTGCTGTTCAGAAGCTCCTCATCGGAGCCCACAGCCCTCTTGGCTGAAGAGATGGCTGAGGGGTGCCTGGGTGGCTCAGTCAGTTAAGTGTCTGCCTTTGGTTCAGGTCATGATCCCAGGGTCCTGGGATCAAGCCCCGAATCGGGCTCCCTGCTCGGCGGGAAGTCTGCTTCTCCCTCTCCATCAGCCTCTCTGTCTCTCATGAATAAGTAAATAAAATCTTTAAAAAAATAAAAAAGTGAATGAAGAAACAGCCGGAAGCTGCCATCATGCACCTACAGCGGCTTTCTTCCCCAGTCCTTGGCGCCACAGACACGCCTGTTGCCTTGTCTTCCTGGCACCGCACCCCAGCGGGGTCCAGGTCAGGACACGGCCCCGCCAGCCCGCAGCATGGCCCTGTACTGGAAATGGCCCACTCACCACTCCGGGGCCGTGAAGCGTGAGGAGGATGCCTCACTTAGGGTCCCAGGACACGGAGGGTTTCCCCTGGGAAGAGAAATGTGTTGCTGGAAGCCTGACCAACAACAGCTGCAGTGAGAGCCCACGGGGGTGGTTGGTGGGAGGCGTGTCCCACACCGACAGCCCCTCATCCCCTCCCTTGTGGAAGGAGATGTCTTCCCCAGAGCTGACCACTTCTTGTTGGAAGTGGCACAGAGGGAACACACGTGGGTTTCAGGGCGGCGTGTGTCCCAGCAGCTCTATGAGATCTCTAGCTCAGGTCCTCCTGCCTACAGGACCGTGATGCCACCACATGACATGAGTACATCACACGTACGTGACATGGGTACATTGCACATACGTGACACGGGTACATCACACATATGTGACATGGGTACATTGCACATACGTGACATGAGTACATCATAAGTACGTGACATGGGTACCTCGCACATACGTGACATGGGTACATCACACATATGTGACATGGGTACCTCGCACATACGTGACACGAGTACATCACACATACGTGACATGGGTACATTGCACATACGTGACATGAGTACATCACATGTATGTGACGTGGTACATTGCACATATGTGACACGGGCACATCACACGTATGTGACATGGGTACCTCGCACATACGTGGCACGGGTACATCACACATGTGTGACATGGGTACATTGCACATACATGACATGAGTACATCACAAGTACGTGACATGGGTACCTCGCACATACGTGACACGGGTACGTCACACATGTGTGACATGGGTACATTGCACATACATGACATGAGTACATCACAAGTACGTGACATGGGTACCTCGCACATACGTGACATGGGTACATCACACATACGTGACATGGGTACCTCACACATACGTGACATGAGTACATCACATGTACGTGACATGGGTACATTGCACATACGTGAAATGAGTACATCACACGTATGTGACATGGGTACCTCGCACTTACGTGACACGGGTACATCACAC
>NC_058412.1:463283-510981 GCF_002201575.2 Neomonachus schauinslandi | reverse complement strand
CGGGTACATCACATACGTGACATGAGTACATCACACATGAGTACATCGCACACACATGACATGGGTACATCGCACATGCGTGTGTCACATCTAAGGGTGTACTTCCCACGTCTGAACATTTGCTGCTAGAACGGGACACAGTGTGATCTCTAACTTTAAATTATGGCTCAGCACGGATTTGACAATGTGTTATGTTATCGGAAACATGCCTGTGTGTATTTAATGGTGCTCCTTTATTGAGTTAACATCACATGACCTTTAGAGAGGAGTTGACTCTTTTCTATAAATGAATCAGATACAACAACCCAAGACTTACCTTATTCTGTAACATGGCTACAGAACCCTAATGCATTTCTCCAACTTACTTCCCGCTTGTGTCTGGAACCCTGAGCCTGAGCTTCCATGGGGCCAGGACTAGAAGGTGACCTTATGAACGCAGCTCACCGCTTGAATAAACACACGACTCAGAAGGGAGCCACTCGGGAGGAACAGAGGCCTTGATTCATGTCCGTCTCAAGTGCCCACAGGCCTCCAGGCCCCTCACAGCTCAGCGCACGGCCACGGCGAGGGCCCCCGAGGGCAGCTCACAAGTTGGACGTGGCTTCCTCGAGCCACCGTGCTGCAGTCGCGGTCCCACTTCCCACATAAAGCCAGCGCATTGCCCTCTGCTCGAGGAAGATGGAACAATTCATCGAGGACCAAACGGTTGCTGCATGCCTTACCTAACAAGTCAAAATAACTGAGGACAGACGCACGTTCCCAGAGAGCCTGCCGAGCTGTGTAGACGTTTTGCTGGAGCCGTTTAGCGAGCAGCGGTAAGCAGGGCTGATGGCTTATCAAACACAGCTTTTGTTTGTGCCCAGTACAGCTCCTCACTTTGAAATGACGGAATAGCTTAGGATCCTGCTTAACTGTGACACCAAACAAAAACTTGCAACTGTAAAAAGTTGTGCGGTCTCTGTTTGGTGTGGGTGGCTGTTCCTGACCTTTGATTTGTGCCATGGGAACCTAAATGTCTGCATATGGAAGGATGTGAGGAAACACCATAAATGTGTTGAGGATACACAGCGGTGTGTTTACATAAGTCTGGAATATTCTGCAGTAAAACACAGCAGTTGTTTCTCAAAGCACAAACAGTGGGCAGTGGGAACACAAGGGAAATGGACTGTGTGCTCCAGGCCCACCTTAGAGCCATGGCTTCCAGGGGCTTCCACGGCCCGGCCGGCAGAACGCGGTCTGCTACTCGGGAGGAAGTCTGGCTTCCCAAAGAGGCCATTCTCGCTGCCCTCCTACCCCCACTCATACAGGCTTCTCACAAGCAGCACGGCCAGAGGACGATGGGAAAGCCCAAGTCTCGCCTGGCCCTGCGAACAGTATTTACGACATCCTGCTCCAGTCTTTAGTGAGTGTCCACAAAACTTGTAATGCTTCTAGTAATTTCCCCAAATACTTCCAAGCTATCCAATGACCAATTCTTAGGAGACTGTATTATCCCATGAGTGTTGTTCTGCTAACCTGGAAAATACCATCCCATAGGGTGTTGAAGTAAAGATTCTTTGGTTATGAATGACCGAATAATTGTTACCGTGTTTTATTTGCTGGAGAGGAAAGAGTGTTATGGTGTTAAACCCATCTCACACTGCTCCTCCCCGGCCTTGACCAGCGTCCCCAGGGAGACCCTTCCTCTCTTAGCACAACTACGCATCCCGTCACCAAACACGTTCCATGGGGAAGAGCGAGCTTCCCTCTTGACACGTCGTGCCACCGAGGGGCAGGCTGATTAGCCTGGCACTGGCCACCCCTGTTGCTTCCATATCAGAGCCGATGGGGTGCTGGCGGGCCTGGCATTCTCCAGCAGACCCTCAGGGCCAGGCAGTGTCCGCAGGAAGCTCCGGGATCTGGGCAGACTCGGACGACGAGGTGTGGCTCATCTGCTCTTGGGACGAAAGCATTTACACAGGACTCGTGGTACACAGGTGTGGACAGCAGAGGTTTAAGGTCGATAATCCCCACGGTGACCTGCAGGCCACCACCGCTGTGCCCCGTTTACAGAGATGGAGATGACAGAGGTGGGTGGGATGACCAGCTTGCGCACCGAGTAGGTGAAGGAGCTGGGACTTGATCCAGGGCCCATGCTCTGACCCTAGCAAATGGATCTATGATGATAATACAGTCAATTTACCACATAAATGAGGAAACCCTGAGGGCAAAATGAGACCCGACTGGCAACGACACTGGGACCCCAGGGCTCATCAGTGCAGAAAGCCATGCCGTGGATCTCGGCCGCACACGGGGGAGAGCCCAGCTCTGGCATCCTGCGCTGTCCTTGGGGACGGGCCCACAGGAGGCCTTGCATCAGCCAATGTTCAAACCCAGATGCTGGGAGCCTCTCTAGGGGGGCCAGTCCAGCCTCAACACCACTGACATTGAAAAGATAATCAACTGCAGTCCTTCTGGGTCAGGTTGGAAAGCAAATTGAGGTAGTTTGTTTCCCCTTGTAAATAGAAATGCTCAAGTCTTTGATGATGATCAAGCTTTTTAAGATAAATTAGTAATTCATTTTAAACTAAATAGAGCTATTTGCTTAAGAACAAGTTTCTCTGTTCTTTTTTACCAGGTTCTTTATAATTTCACAGTTGAGTAATTATATTTAGCTCGTATTTTTCCTGAACGTTGATATCATTGCTGTTCCTTCTGCGGTTAGTCATCCCCTCCGAATGTCAACCCTGCTGAAACGTCATCACTGGGCTCATTACCATCTTTTCAGCTCATTAATAACCAGATGAAGACAATACAGACTCCCTAGAACTGGCTCCTGGGCCCTGTGGGAGACGTCCTCGGACTCAGAGCATCCCTGCTTAGCAGCTTTCCGGCCCTGGTCTTCCCTTCTGCACGCTGTCCCCTTGGCTCACGTTTTCTGAAATTCTGTGTTCCCCTAATCTTGTTCGCTTCTCATGACTTTATTGATTGATTGATTTAAATTCCTAGGTGAGGGCGCCTTGGTGGCTCAGTTGGTTAAGCGGCTGCCTTCGGCTCAGGTCATGATCCTGGAGTCCTGGGATTGAGTCCCACATCAGGCTCCCTGCTCAGCAGGGAGTCTGCTTCTCCCTCTGACCCTCCTCCCTCTCATGCTCTCTGTCTCTCATTCTCTCTCTCGCAAATAAATACAATCTTAAAAAAAAAATTTAAATTCCTAGGTGAGAAGAAAGATTGCTAAAGGCACGGCAGCAGACACTCTGCTTTCCTGCTGGGACTGCCCTTGCTCTGAGACACCTGCTGAGACCATCACGGGCAGTGCAGGACGGGTTCTCAGTGTCTGCCCTCACCCACTGCTCATCACAGTCCTCCGATAAAGCTGTGACGTGTAGCTGGAGCGGAGGTTCCCCCAAAAGGACCAACATGTTATAGAGGTTCACAGTTGTGACCTAGGGTCCTTCATGGATCCTACCTTACCAAAATTAAACAAAAACAAAACTCGTTCCCTGTGAAATCTCTGACCTCGGGAAGTAGATGGAAGTATAAATCACAAATGTTTCAATCAAATTAAGATTAAATTTGGGCCATTTGGTTATGTAAAAATGTCAGTTATTTCGTAAGACAAGGTGGTGCTAAGTAAGCCGATTCAGCAGCATCAAGCTAAAATCACACTAGTTAATGACAAGCAAGAATGACGGCAAAGAAGTGTTTAGAGTAGTTACTGATAAACCCTGAGCGTTTGGCGGGGGCTCCGTCGCGGTGTTGGTCTCCTCGTGCTGGGTCTCAGGTGGAGGGGAGTGTGTAAAATGCACCTTTGTTGTATGTTTTATCTAGAGCACGCACTCAGGGTTTGTGATATAAAACCGATCATGCTCACCACTCGAAGAGGCTGAGGGTCTGCCTAAGTGTCCTGCCCCACAGAGGAAAGAGCCCCCCACCCCGTTTACAGGGAGGCGCCAGCCCTGCACGCCCACCTTTTCCTGTAGTCCGATTTTCCTTTTGCTTAACTTTACCCTCAGTGCAAATATCAACACTGGGAAAAATGAAGTGTTATTTGGAAAAGAGCGTTGGTCTCAAGAATCCCCTGAAAGTGGCTTCTGGGCGTTTCCCTCACCCCTGCGGTGTCTGGTGTGGGGTAGCTCGGCTGGATCACTGCGTCGGAGGCCTGAGGACTGAACCCATGAGAGCAGAAAGCGTCCGTCTGTGTGTCTTCCTGCTTGTGGTTCAGAATCCTGCCACACCCAAGGTCCAAGTGGTGAGGCCACCTGCCGTGTTTCCTTTAGTTCACCGCCTCTCGGACCTTCTGTTTTACTCATGTTTCTTTTATAGAAAATAGTGTTGGATTTTGCTCTGTTAGTTGATCTAAACCTCTTCTAATGAGAACATTGAGCCCACTTACCACTGATATTGATACCTTAATCTCAGTGCGGCCATGTCGCTCTATGTGGTGGTTATGGGACCGCATCTCCGTCTGCCCCTCTCCCTCCCCTGAAGGAATACCTTTTGGTGCATGGGAAAGTTTGTCTTTCTGTTGTTCTGCTAGCTTTTCCCCAATGTGCAGAGAGTATTTTGGGACGTTACTTTTTGTGGTGAGCAAATGCATGTTTATTGGTTTGCCTTTATTGTGATAAAACTCACTTCCTTGTGTTCCCAGTACGTTCCCAGGTTATGGATATAGATATGTGACAGGACCCGTGTTCCCCTGGAGCGACCTCCAGTCAGGAGGGAGGAGGGTGGCATGTGTGGACAGCTGCCAGGCCCCTCTGCCCAGGGCAGTCATGACAGGGCCCAGCTTTTTCCTGGGAGAAACCAGGGACCAAAACCACTGACATCCCCTAGAGTGATAGCAACTCTACCAAGTGCCATTAGAAACCGCCTTATTGTTCAATCCTCCCACTCAGGCTTGAAGGAGGGCCCTACAACACTATGCACCAGGACAGGGAGGCGAGCCCAGGAGTCCACGCTGCTGGTCTGTGTGGAAGCCCAGACTCCAGGCTAGCTGCTGACTTAGGGACCCCAGTGAGCTGAGGAGCCGAAGCCCACCTCCATACTTGGGGTCCCGACTGCACCATCCAGGCTGCTGCCTGACTCAGATCCAAGCCTTCCAGACTCTGGAGAACATGATTTTTGCATTTGTACAAGCTTTTAACGAAGGTCTTTTTTAGAAGACTCATTTCCCCTTATTTAGACGTGTCTGCAGCTAGTTCCATAATTAAACTTTGAAAGCCCGCTCATTTCCATGGACATAAATGCGTTGAGAGGATGCAGCTGTGTCATTCTTGGAGTCTTTCAAAGAAAACACACAAATTAGAAAGTGTAGAAAGAGAGGCTAACTGCTCTCAGCAGCTCCTCAGAACCGACCCCATCTTTGGCTTCCTCCAGGTCAGTGATGCTCAAAGTTTCCCAGCACGAGAGGGGCCCTGCCTCTCTCAGAGATCCAAGGGGTGGGGTCCTGACCCTTCGCAGGTGCGAGATTGTCCTGGGCCTCAAGGAAGAGGAAGACAAAAACTCCTCGCCTAGAAGTATTAGTAGCTTGATTTTGGCAATCCTCATTTTTGCTTTATGCATTTCATATGCAATTTCACTTAATGCTTTTCCATTAGCACAGCCTCAAACCTAGTAAAGAGAAGACTCTGTGTCTGTCCAGGCCACACGCCCAACTGTGCAGGTAGCCACTGGACTTGCAAACAGTGAAATAGATCTTCAATCAAGAGAACATAGTCATAGTTTCTTTATAGACTTGTGAGGTAGCAAGCCCTAACACCCATGTTAATGCATAGAGCTCATACTTCATATTCCTCCCCGAGAACCAGAGCATTTACCTTTATTTATTTTTTTAACTTCCTTATTTTTTATTATTATGTTATGTTAGTCACCATACATTATATCATTAGCTCTTGATGTAGTGTTCCATGATTCATTGTTTTTGTATAACACCCAGTGCTCCATGCAGAACGTGCCCTCTTTAATACCCATCACTGGGCTCACCCATCCCCCTCCCCTCTAAAACCCTCAGTTTCTTTCTCAGAGTCCATAGCTTCTCATGCTTTGTCCCCCCTCTGATTTCCCCACCTTCATTTTTCCCTTCCTTCTCCTAATGTCCTCCATGCTATTCCTTATGTTCCACAAATAAGTGAAAACATATGATAATTGACTTTCTCTGCTTGACTTAATTCACTTAGCGTAATCTCCTCCAGTTCCATCCATGTCGATGCAAATGGTGGGTATTCATCCTTTCTGATGGCTGGAGAGCTTGTGGAGAAGGGGGAGCCCTCTTACACTGTTGGTAGGAATGCAAGCTGGTGCCGCCACTCTGGAAAACAGTGTGGAGGTTCCTCAGGAAATTAAAAATAGAGCTACCCTATGACCCAGCAATTGCACTACTGAGTATTTACCCCAAAGACACAGATGTAGTGAAAAGAAGGGCCATATGCACCCCAATGTTCATAGCAGCAATGTCCACAATAGCCAAACCATGGAAGGAGCAGAGATGTCCTTCAACAGACGAATGGATAAAGATGTGATCCATATATACAATGGAATATTACTCAGCCATCAGAAAGGATGAGCATTTACCTTTAAATAGGACAGAGGTTTTGAGGGAAGAAAATGTCGGTCAGACAGTCGGGGTCCTTAGGAAGGTGCTGCGTGAATGGGAGGGCCGTTGCAGACAAATTCTTTCTGAGTCCAGCAAGCTCACTCCCTGGACACTCACTTGGCTGTGATGCTAGGTGAACACACGTCCCTCACTAGGTAAGAACAGGTGAGAAGCTGAGCTCCTAGTGGTAGGGATGCAGAGGGAGGATATGTCTCACCATGTGGACCCCAGCCCATCCTCCAAGAACTAGTTATGTCCCTCTGGTGGCTCCGAGTTTAGGCTTGTCCTTAACTTCTTACCTTTTTCACTTGGGACCTCTGCACCATTTCAAAGACAAATGGAGACAGGAAGCTGAATTATAACAAAATTTAAAATCCTAAAACAGAGTGAGTGAAGCTGTTCCTTGTGTGCAGAGGAAGATGCTCAGTGTTGGGAAGGGTGCCCAGGAGCACTTAGGAAGGAAGTCCTAGTTATAAAACTTCAGAGGACCAACTCTGTCTTCTCCTTGGTGGAATTGTGTCTGGGGTTGATCAGTTGAACCTCTTCATTGTTGCTTTGGACTAAAGCAAATCATACAGGAATGACATTTCAGGAACAAGCATGTTTATAACTTAGGGCTTTTTATTCAAACAATTTATGGTATCAGGAGACTAAAAATGCACGCTTATCATTTTTATCTCATAGCTAATGCAGTTTGCTTCTCTTTTGTTTATTGGATTTGTTTATATTTTTATTTATGGTTTTATATATTTTTTTTTATTATTTCTAGCTCCATAGTGGGAGTAACAGTTTACTAAGTAAGCTTATTCATCAGTCTTATCATGGAACCGTGGACACAATTGCTCTCAGCAGGACTATTCCAGTCAAGATGCTTTTGGAAATTGATAAGTTTCCAAAATCAAACTTTACTGGGCTTGATGGCAGGGTGAGGGCGGATGGGGTATGACATCCAGCCCTGAAATCACGGGATGCCCAGGGCTGTGCCAGCCACCAGCTCTATTGGCCACGGAACCCACGTGGCCAGGCCCTCCACCAGATACAACCAACACCCCTTCCACCAGATACTATGGCTAGAGATGTTTGCTGTCATAAACGTGACAGAAGCCCAAGCTTCTTCATGCCCAATCGACCAGGCTAGCGGGTAAAGAACTTCCCACAGGAATATTCTGAGAAAACAAGGTAGAATCAGTTCCCCCAAATAAGTTTGAAAATACTCAAGAAGGAAATAAACAAAACAAAACAAAACAGCCCACAAGGGAATTGAATGACTTTCCTCATCTGAGTAACCTTTCAAGTAATTTTGCAAGAAATCCACATCTCATCAAATGTTTTATGAAGACTTAGTTTTTACAGATCTGCATATATTGCAAAATTTAACATGAATCAAGAGAAGTCTTGAGGCTACAGAAAGGAGAGTGGCATCCATTTGTTTCTTGCACACTTTTTGATGTAGGCACCTGATTAGATGCGTTTATAGGGAGTTTCAGTTCCTAGTCAGCTCCCGCTGTGTCAGAACCAGGCCTGAGTAACCTTTGAAGTCGGCAGCATTCTGGGCAAAAGCAGACACTTAGGATTGATATTTGGCAGGTTACGTGAAAGGGTGGAGTGTCCACTTTCCTTTGCAACATTGACGTCCAGCCTCTGGGGTTCATCTGCAGCCAATGCAGCCTTGTTTGCCTCTCGCAGACATGCGGAGACAGGAGATGCTGAACCCCCCTTCTTTTAGAAGAATGAAGAATATTCTAAAACCCTAAAATACATCCATAACCCTTACAAATTCTACCCACAATTTAAGGGAAAACTCCACTTGTAAATATTAGGCAACCTTAACATCTTCCATTTAAAAGTGACTCTTTTAACCATTTTTCATCAAATGCAAATGCTCTAATAGTTCTCATGAAAGCAAACCTTACTGGGCTTGACAAAGGCCAGACTTAAAAGCGGAGGTGATGATTATTTCCAGAACCATACACTCTAGTTTTCTTGGCACGGAGAGAAGACCATTTCTAACAAAGGAGACAGCGCCAGAGAGAGGGCGAGAGCCACAGTCTTCTGTGTGTGGGACCCCAGCGGGCCTCAAGCCAGCGTCGCCGGCTCACGGTGGCCTCCCCAAGGCAGGTGGCTGAGTCTCTGCACACAGAGGGATGGACACAGGATGGACAGTGTCATGAGGAGGAGCCAGCACCCATCCCCAGGGGCTGCTCCTCTCATTTCCAGAGCTGGAGGCCCTCCCTGGGGCCTCCTGCTCAGTCTTAGGTTCTGGGGACCTCTCAGGACTCCCTGCTTTCCCGGGCTCGGCTTCTGGCAGATTTATCCCTTTTACCCTCCCTAATTGTCTATGAATTGCAATGACAAAATGTGTGATTATTTATCTTCTTCTCCTGGGTCTAAAATCCTTGAGTGAGAGAACCATTTCCACATTATCTGGATACGATAATGTCCGAGAAATGGTTATTGAAGGGAAATGAATGAATCCCCATGCAGAGAGCCCTCACGAGTGAGCAAAGCCAGGCCAGGTGGAATGATGCTTCCTGCAAACATCAAGCTCTGGGCATTGTAGGCAGAGATGTTGAGGTAATACTACAAACTAATTCCAGTTAAAACAGTTCAACAAATTGAAGTCCCTAGGGGCACAGCAGAAATAGAATATTCTGAACATAAACTCAAATATGAAAGGAAGTTGCAAGTCAATATTATGTGGGACTCTCTTAAAAAGTGCTATTTTCTATTATTCTTTTAGACAAAATAGGAAAAAACTCTGACATTGCAGGGAAGACTCAGATTTTTTTGATATTTGTGCTAATGTCAGAAAAATTGATACAATATGTTATAATTAGTGGAAAATGCTGCAACATGTGTTCATGTTTTTAAGGAAAAATACTTTTTCTTCTTGTAAAAGCAATTTATGTTCGGTGTAGAAAATTTAGAAAACAAATAAAAGTAAATTAAATCACCCATATCTCATCACCAGGAATAATTGTTGACATTTTGGTGTGTGTTCTTCCAGATTTTGTCAATTTGTATGCATTATAGTTTTCAAAAGTAAGATATAGTTATAATTTACTCTTTTGCAAACTTTATTTTTCACTTAATAGTATATTTCCCACAATTTCCCAAGCCAGCCTGTATTGTGGTTTTTTTATATTATTATCACTATTTTTATTTTAATTCCAGTGTGGTATTGCACTGTTTCAGGTGTGTGTTGGAGAGATCCTGCACCACCACACTCTGTGCTGCTCAGCAGCCTATGCGCCCATGTGTTATGACTTTTGAGGTTAACAGAGTTCTACTATGTGGATTTATCATAATTTATTATTTAGCTATTCTACTGAGAGTTTCTTTGTTTCCAGGTATTTTGTTTTTAGTTTTATAAACACTGCTGTAAAGATCATCCTTAAACACACATATTTGCTTGCTTCTCAAATATTTTTTTCCTCGCAAAAATTTTCTGGGAGTGTTGTACATATTTTACATACTGTTAGTACACATTTTCACATGGGCCTTCTAAAACCTCATCTCGGACATCCCACCAATAGACACACAGGATGGTGCCCATTTCCTTCCCTTCACTGGCCAAGGGGACTGACGTTCTCTTTTATTTTTGCCAATTTGGTTGGAAAAGAAAGAACATACTATTTTTAAAATTTTTATTTTTAGACATCAAGTTATAGTAAGCCTTTTCTTACACTCCTATGGTTATTGTATTCACATAATGATGATGGTGGTGGTGCCTGTGTTGGAGAAATTATCACACAAGCCTCTGGGAATAGAGGACATCCATCATCTGGCTCAAGCCAGGACTCAGAACAGGAGGAAAATGCTCAGCCTAAGTCAAGGAGATGCATTTGTTTTTGTTTCTGAGCAGGGAGGGAGGCTCTGTGCTGGTCTGAGGCTGGGGAGAAGGTATGGGGTCATGCAGGAGTGCTTCCCA
Source organism: Neomonachus schauinslandi (assembly GCF_002201575.2). Lineage (NCBI taxonomy): Eukaryota > Metazoa > Chordata > Mammalia > Carnivora > Phocidae > Neomonachus > Neomonachus schauinslandi. The sequence goes on along the minus strand of NC_058412.1, from coordinate 500,476 downwards.
ATGAAGGTGTCTCACGCTTTGGGAGTGCATGCGTGGGCGATGCGTCAGAAAGTGGAGATAAACTGTACTCCTCAGCTGGATTCTCAAAATCTGAGTTAATTCAGAAGGAGCAGAAAGCTGGTAAGACATGACACAAATATACAATCTCCCAAGGAAATCCTAGAAATTTGGGAGAGAGCTTTGGTCCTCCCTGGGCTTAAAAATGACCTTATTAGACTTTCATGACATTTGGAGCCACAGAATTAATTATGCATCAAGTGATCTCGGTAGGCCAGGCATTGTGCTATCTGCCCTACAGAGATGAATTCACGTCTCTTTAATGACGGACTGTTACGCCCTTTCACACATGCAGGCACGGGTCTTCTTCCAGGGATGAGATGACTCCCTGCAGGTTACAGCTGCTGCAGGCTGAGCTGAGCATCCTGATGCTGGACCGTACTCTTCACCAATATGCTCCCACCGTCCTCTCATGAGGATAGCACCCATATAACACTGCATGTTTTATTGGTAATTGTGTTGATTGTTACTGATTTTTTTAAAGCAATTTGTGCATTAAATGTACTAAACATTTTAATTTTTTAAAGATTTTATTTATTTATTTGACAGAGAGAGACACAGCGAGAGAGGGAACGGAAGCAGGGGGAGTGGGAGAGGGAGAGGGAGAAGCAGGCTTCTCCCAAGCAGGGAGCCCGATGCAGGGCTCGATCCCAGGACCCTGGGATCATGACCTGAGCTGAAGGCAGACACTTAACGACTGAGCCACCCAGGCGCCCCTGTACTAAACATTTTAATAGATGGTATAAACATTTTTCATTTTAATGTTGTTTATGGAGCTTTTGATGAATATCACAGATCCTAAGGTGAACCCCCAGATCTTTACCTACCAGTGGCCATACCCGAGTTAAGGCAGAAGCTGGGACTTGCTTCTAATCAAGAGAAAATGGTGTGAAGGAGATGGATGTCACTCCCTTGATTAGGTGACATTTTGTGAGACCCCATTTTAGCAGATTGGAGCCAGAGAGTCTCCTTGTTAGCTTGCTGAAATGAGGACCATACAAGTGATGCCCACTTAGCCAGGAGCTCGAGTTGACTTCTAGAACCTTCCCGAGAGCAAGCAGCCAGCAGCTGCAGCCCCAGGTCATAGGGCCACAAGGAATGGACCTGCCAGCCCCTGTGTGAGCAGGGGACTGGATTCTTCTGCATCGTGGCCTCCACAACTTCTTGATAGCAACCCTAGGGAAAAAGACCCAGTCTTATCTAGACACCTGAACCTGTGAGAGAGTACATATGTGTTGTTTTAAGCCTCTGAATGTGTGACAGTTTGTTAGGTAACCACAGGATGTGATGTGATGAATGGTGCACTTTGGGGCACTTTGGTGAACTTTTGGTAACACCAGAGATTCATAGAAACTAGCATATTACATTTTTGAACACATATCAAGGCAAAGAAAAAGCAACAAAAACAAAAGCAAGACTATAACACTTAAACATATATGTGTTGAAATTAGAAGATCTATTGCAGAAAAATTAAAGGAAAAACGGGAATGCAGACCAGTGAGCAGGTAGATGGGACAAATGGCAGGGAGGAGTTTGAGAATGAAATGTTGTTGGGGATGCTCAGCGCCAACGGAGCCCCTTCTGTGAAGTAGGTTGACTCGGGCAAAAAGAAAGATGGAAACCAAGTACAGGAACACGAAGGTCAAGCCCTGCCCGTGAAGGTCTGGCTCAGAACAAAAGGTCGAGGCCCCAGCTGCAGAGACTGCTAGGAGGGAGCAGCCCGTGCTCACCTGAGATCCAGATGCTTCTCCCTAGATCACTTGTCTCTCAGCTGGGGGGATGTGAAGTACAGCGAGCTCAGTCACAGCCGCCAGAGAAACTAGCCCACCACACAGAAAAGTTCTGGGTATCAAGCACTGGTGTTGGCCAGCCATTGGCCAGCCCAGCCCTGGATCCTCTTCCAGAGCTCGAGGGGGGCCGGAGCAGGGTCAGCTCCATGTGGGAGAAGGCCCTCGCATGGGAGATGGCACGGGAGATGGCAGTCTTCGACAGCTTGTAGCCAGCGTAGGCATCTTTCAGAGCAAGACTTCACAGCCATGCAAAGCCACCCTTCCAGGGCACCCCGTGGTGAGAAGTTTATTTGCTAGAGGCTGAAGGTCAGAGAGGAACCAGACACAGCTATTCATGGCGGCAGTTGTCAGGTGAGGCTGAGGCTCCAGGGCTCTGGACCACGGGTGGAGCTGAGAGCAGGAGGGAGCCAGGCCCTACCCTTCTAGGCACTGAGCCTGTGCAACACCTTGTCTGAGAATGGAGGTTCCCAAAAGGCACCCACAGCCTGCACAGGCATCTGTGCAGGGGGAGTGGGAGAGAGAGGTTCCTCCAGGAAGGGTCACTGTTTACATTATGATTGCCAGAAAATCCAAGGGGAATTGTTTGGTTTGAACTAATGACCTTGGGTCTTACATTAAAGGCCAGTCAGTAAATAATCTTAATCCCACAGTTCTCTCTCTTTACTGATGTGGCAAGAGAGACCAAACTCACCTACGTGCTCACCTACAAACCACCCTGAAGCACGTTCTGGGACGTGGCTCCAAGGGAAGGAAGGGCAGGGAGGAGGCATCCTCTGGACTCTGGTGGGGATTGATCAGCTTGAAAAAACCTAACTGGGGTCTCACTGCTTCGGAACACTAATGTAATTGAACGTGTGCTTGTCTTTGATAGAAACCTGGAGAAGCACACTTAGTTTAAACATCCAGCACATCCATTCTTTCCAGTCCCCATCAAACATGGGGTGTGTTTACTGCACCAAGATCAGATTGGAAAGATGGGCTTGTGCACGTGGAATCATGCATCATTTGTCCACATGTGTCCAGCTCATCTCAATGAACAGAGTGCCCTCCAGACTCAACTATGTTGTTGCACATGGCAGGATTTCCCTCATTTCTAAGGGCCAATAATATCACATGTATATAAAGGGGAATAATATCCCAGTGTATATTGTATTAATTATATATATAATGGACTATTATATATATTTATTGTATCTACATGTCTCTATCTTACAGTTTCTTTATCCATTCATCCATCACATGCAGGTGGTTATCATATCTTGGCTACTATGAATAACGCTGCAGTGAATGTGAAGGTATAGAGGTCTCTTCAGGACAGTGATTTTATTTCCTTTGGATGTAAACCCAGAAGTAGAATTGCTGGATCGTAGGGTAGTTCTATTTTTAGTTTTTTGAGGAAACTCCATATTGTTTCCCATGGTGGCTGCACCAGTTTATGTTCCCAACAACTGAACCATACACCCAAAAATGATCAAGATAGTAAATTTTATGTTATGTTTATTTTTCCATAATAAAAAATTGGAAAAGAAAGAAATAGAGAAAGAAGCCTTATTAGCAGCAGAGACTTACTTGTTCAATGGGACCCTTTATGTCACTCATCCTGAGACAAAAATATTAGAGACCCCACATAATTTAATTCCTTCCTGATATCAGAACTGACCACTGAGGTCACACTGTGGGTGTGAAACCATGAGATCTGCGTGGTGCTTTGTGGAGGACAGCAAGACCGTGGCAGGGGATGTCCCCGTCGGAGATGACTGTTTTATAGTTGGCATTGTGCCTGTTAATTGAAGTAAGTTAGGGTGAAAACAAAAATAAAAACAAAAACAATCAATGTATCAACCATGAAAGTTCATTTTTCAAAGATGTCAAAATAGGCAAATAGCCAAAGAGGGGAAAGTGAGAGTCACTGACTCTGCTGAGATCTTCCAGAGGGTGGTGTGTCTCCAGGCCCTCAGGAGGAAGAGGTCTGAGGGAAGTTCCTGAGTGGGCACAAATCCCCCTGGTTTCTGCCTTCCACTAGGTGTTGGCAACTTCTGGGATTTTACCTTTCTCAGCATTGTGACGTCTAGAGGATCAGATCAAGAAGGAACATTGCTCTGCATCCTCGATTGCTGTGCTTTAGGCACAAGTCTTTGGGTACTCAGGACCGCCATGACTAAACCTCCTTCTACCTCTCCTCTTGCCCACGGTTGGCTCTTCAGGTAATGTTTTAATTTCTTTTTAGCTTCTCACTAGCCAGGACTGTAGGGAATAAATAGCTTATCAACATAGCTTCGGTATATTTTTGCCTTGCCAGCTGGGCTCACATGAATAATGGGGCCAGCTGCATGCGAACAATGTGTACAAACAATGTGTAAATGAACAAAATGGCGTCAGGACAATGTGAGAAGCTCCATTTAGAGGCTCAACATCAACAGATGTGACATTGACGAGAGTGACAGAAATGCAGTCTGGGCGTTGCGGGTGATGGGCACCATGATGAATCAACAGAGTCAAGAACAATGGTTCTGGACTTGGTTAGCTTTTGCATCTGAAAACATTTATCCAAGTCCCTGGAATAAAGTTGAAGAGAACTATGATTTATTTTTTAGGGAAAAAGTAACTATAGATCATTCTTTCTTTTTCTAAGCAGATGTTAGGAGTATGGCCCGGGCAACCATAGATGAGGCATAAGGGATACTGGAATGTTGTTCTCTTCTTAGCCTGCAGATTTATTCATCTATGTATATGTATGTATGTGCCTGTATATATATATATAATATGAGTGTGTAGTACATATGTGAAATGATCTCTTCTGATACAGCAACCCACTTTTAAAATATTTTATTTTATTTTTTAAAAAGATTTTATTTATTTATTTACTTGACACACAGAGAGAGAGAGAGAGATTACAAGTGGGGGGCAGGGGGAACAGAGGCAGAGGGAGAAGCAGACTCCCGGCCAAGCAGGGAGCCCGACGCGGCGCTCGACCCCAGGACCCTGGGATCCTGACCTGAGCCGAAGGCAGATGCTTAACCGACTGAGTCACCCAGGTGCCCCCAAATATTTTATTTTTTAAAGCAGTTTTAGGTTCCCGCAGAGTTGAAGGGGAGGTTCAGAGGTTTCCTATAAAACCCTCATCCCTGACACGTGCACAGCCTCCCCCACCATGGACCTACATGGACACATCATAATCAACCAAAGCCCATAGTTTACACTAGGCGTCACTCTTGGTGTTGTACATTCTATGAGTTCGGACAAATGTGAAAAGACAAGTGTCTACCATTACGGTGTCATATGAGTACTTTCATTGCCTAAAACTGTGTTCCACTTGTTCATCTCTCTCCTCCTCCCCAACCACTGCTACCCCAACATTTTACTGTCTTCATAGTTTTGCCTTTTCCAGAATATCACATGATTGGAATCATATAGTATGTAGCCTTTTCAAATTGATTTCTTTCTCTTAGTCATATGCATTTAAATTCCTTCTATGTCTTCGCATGGCTTGGTAGGTCATTTCTTTCTTGTGCTAAATAATATTCTGTTGTCTGGATATATTCATTCACCTACTGAAGGACATGTTGGTCGCTTCCAAATTTTGTCAATTAGAAATAAAGCTGGTATAAACATCCATGTGCAGGTTTTTGTGTGGACATAACTTTGTAACTCCTTTGCGTGAATCCCAAGGAGTGCGATGGCTAGATTGTTTGGTCAGAGTATGTTTACTTTTGTGAGAAACCACCAAACTCTCTTCCATGGTGGCTGCACCACTTTGCATTCCCACCAGCGACGAGAGAGCGTCCCTGCTGCTTCACGGCCTCGCCAGCATCAGTGCTGTCTGGGCTCTGGATTTTGGCCATTATGATAAGAATGTGGTGTTATCTCATTGCTGTTTTAACAGCGTATTTAAACATAATATTAAATGTACTAGTATTAAGAAAAAAGAAAACTTTCATTCTACTAAATTATATTGGTTGCATTGAAATCATTTGTACTCTCGGCTCATCAGTTGCAACTGTGATGATAATGTCTACTTCATGGGTTTGATAAAGATAAAATGTGATCATGTAAAGTGCTCGGTAAATAAGTATTTTTGTATCAGATGTACTGGTCACAAGATGGGTTACCTAACCAGAATAAGAACTTAGAGAAGAGAATTTTGATAAATGGGTGAGTTGGACACTCTGTTAAGACACGAACCCTGTCCCAAGTCTCTCATTACTTTATTCATAACCCTTAAACACTTGCTACAAACTTGGGCACAGCACCATCAAAGAGAGTCTTTGTCCTCCATGAGGTGGTTTCTAAATGACCTTAAGAGAAAATGATGGGGAAATACTCTGCCATACAGTTGGTAATTGAGCTTACTCAATAGCTCATGATTATCCAGTCTTGATGAGAAACTTAGAGCATTCTAGGCTCGGGATTAAAGCCACAAATCTCTGCAAACTCAGACATCAGCGGCTGTGGACAGAAGCATGCCATTAGCAGTGCTTGCGTTCGTTGAAAACTTGGGCAAGCTTTCTTTCCTTTTGGGTCACGTCTACTGAGCACTGCCTCTGGAGGGCGGCGTGCTCACGGCTCAGGTGACTCAGCGTGATCAGAACATCAGACTGACTCACAAGCATGTGCTGCAGTCACTGGGCATCATGTAAATGATCCAATTTCTTACCCTTTGTGAGCTCAGTGCAGCCACAGTGGAAAGAAAGCGCATCTGTTCATTTCTCAGCCAATAAGACAAAGTTAATATGTTTTACAACTTCACCATTTTCTTTAAAGCAGGCATGGGACCGCATGTCTCTTCTGCTGGCGATCCACTCAGACGCGAAGTTAGCACACAACGTGGTTCCATGAGCTCTCTTCCCACGACTTTTTCAGGTTGAAGATGTTACTCTATCTTAAAAGAAAGACGCTGGATCAACCCATGTTCTCCCCGGAGTGTGTGACGCTGCCCCCACACGGTCTCAGGAGGACCCCAAGGCCTGGGGAGGAATCTGGTGTGTACTGCCGTCCCCCTATTTCCAAACAGGCTGTCTGCAAACTCGCTTGTTCTCTGCACACGTGGTCACCGATGCGCTCGGTGAAGCAGAGCTGGTGGGACTTGGTGCCGGTCTTTGTGTTTATGCTTCATCACCATCTACCCTGAGCTGCTCCTCGCCCCCTCGCCTCCTCGCCCCCTCGCGTCCTCACACTGACATCCTGCAGGTCCGCCTCACGGGGAGGCTCAGAGTGAAGAGACGCAAACCACAGCCAGAATGCTTTTATCAACCCCAAATTTCCCTCTGCCCCACACTCACCCTATCTGCAAACTGAATCCATCGAGCACCCGAATGGAAGCGCCCATGTCGACTTCCCACCTGTCTATAGGTCTGAATTCAGTCCCTGGCTTCCACGATCTCAGTGAGGGCTCTGTTCCCCAACCCTGAGACAGCGCAGGCAGGCTGAGTCGTGTGGGCTCTGGAGTGACCTGGAGTGCGACAGCCGCGCTCGGCACTCAGCCAGCTCCACCGCAGGTGTCCACGCTGAGTGGTGAGCTCCGTCCGTGACACCATGTTTCTTTGCCACCAAGTGTCATTTGAGTATCATTTCATGCAGACTTCTCCTGTGGAACCCACAGGCTTCCAGGATTCTTTAACAATAAACACGTGTTTATATGCTGCTTGTTCTGAGTGTGGCACACTTCTGACTTATGTGGGTGTCTCTGAAGCCCCCTTAGCCTATAGGGTGCACGGCCGTGCTGCGGGTGCTTGGGAAGCATCATTTTCTCACGGTGCCGGGGGCGTTTGGGCCGGAGCTGTGAGGCACTGCGTCTCCCCGTCCCCACTGTTCCCCTCTCTCCTGACGGCGCCCTTTCTCTCTCCACGTGCACAGAACCAGTAGGATGTGCTCAGAGAGAGAGGGAGATTTATCATGAGGAATGCTCCTGTGGTGATGGAGGCTGGTGCGTCCCCGGATCTGCGGGCTGGGTCAGAGAGAGCCGAGGGTGTAGTTCAAGCCGAGAGGTTGGCCGACTGGAGATCCACGAAGAACCTATGTTTCCATCCCAGACTGAAGGCAGGAAAGAAACCGATGTCCCAGCTCAAGGCCATCAGGCAGGAGGAATCCTCTGGGCTTGTGGGAGGCTCCGCCTTTTGTTCTATGCAGGTCTTCGACTGATTGTATGAGGCCCACCCCCATGGGGGAGGGTAATCTGCTTTACTCAGTCTACTGATTTAAATGTTAAACTTATCCCAAACACCTTCACAGACACGCCCACAATAATGTTTGACCTAATATCTGGGCCGCACCACCCAGTCAGGTTGACGTAGTGACCTCCTCAGTCTCTCAGATCTTCCTCCCTTCCCTTGCACCAAAGCCTCTGGGAGTGTTTCTGGACACTGTGGCTGTGTCATTTATTACAGAGGGCAACAGGCTTGGGGACACTAATCCCCTTGTCACCAAGGCACGAGGATGTTTGGGGGCCCAGATTTTCCAAAGCCAGGGTCTTCAATATTTTCACGGGCACACACCGCTTCCTAGGACCTGAGCCACACCTGCAGGAAACTGTAACCGTCAGCCCTGGCGTATCAGCTTGAGCACAAATACAGCCCTGAGCAGAGACTTCATAGGTCAAGTGTTAGAAAAAATAAATGACCTTATCTTAGCAAATACAATGTGTCAGACCTGGAAAGGGTTTCCATCAATATTCAGGGATGACTCCTGCCGGACATAACAGAATTAACAGGGTGAGGAGCCACGGTGAATCACTGACATGATTCACCTACCAACTTCAGGCACAAGTTGGGAACTTTTTACTGATTTTAATGGGATAACGTGAGGTAAAATGTGAAGGAAGGCCGAAGCACGAGCCTGAGACTCAGTCGTAGGCTGGGGCACACCAGTGTGCACGCGGCTGGTCTGCTCTGCACGCGGCGGGCCTGTTCCCACAGGAGTAACACTGCCCTCCCAGGGCCGCCTCAACCCAGCCTCGGAGGCCGGCGGCGTCTGGGCTGGAGGGCAGAGCTCACCGCCTCCTTGCAAATGAGACCCAGGAAAAAATATGCTTTTCTTTAGAGAATGCTTCTGACCCAGCCTGAGCAGTGACTCACTGCCCTTGATAATACTGGTAAAAATGAATTGCAGTTTTTGAAGTCTCTAACAGTTTACAAAAACTAAGTTCCTTTGTTTCAGACTAAAATATATACACTGTATTTGCTCACAGCAATTCAATTCTACGGGCTTGAATTATCATGGTAATAAATACAATGATTTTGGCACACAAACTTCTAAAGTCAAGCATGATCTTTGCCATTAGTAGCTGAGGGTGCTGCAGCCCGTTCCCATCCAAGGGAGAGCAAGGGTCTGGCTCCTGACCCGGCTTGGTGGCTCCCCTCAGCAGCCGGGGACCAGCCCCAGCTCCTCCATGCGGCCTGCTGGCCTTGTCCCACGGCTGACAGCACCTGCGGTCCAGGTCTGTCCCCTTCCACAAGGATGCAGTAATGAGCTTCTTTCAGTCAGAAATAAGCAATAGGAGACAGGAGGTCAGTTTGTGGGGCTTCCTGCTCACGCGGCCGGTTGTCTATGAATAAAGGTAGATTTCCTAGTCTTCTCTTTTATGTCGTCTTCTTGTTTATTCCCTGGCTTGTAAATACCAGGAGTGGTAGCAGACTTTCAGACGCTCACACTCTCTTGCAGACTGTGACTTCGTGGTAGGTTTTCTGCATATGACCCTTTTCAGACTGAGAAGCTTCCTTTCATTCCCAGTTTGGCAGATCTTCTTTGTTGATGTTATCAGTGATGAATACACATTTTATTTTGCCAAATACTTTTTCTGCATCAGTTGATACAATTTTCTTCATTCTGTTAATGTGCTGATGTACATCGATTTTTCTTAGGATGTGTGACTCTCATGTTTGCTGACTTTTCTGCCTTTGCCATTAGTCACGGAGAGCTGCATTTAAAAACCAAACAGTATAACTGAGGATTTGTCCGTTCCTTTATTATTTTTTGCTTTTCCCCCAGTTTTATTGAGGTATAACTGAGAAAAACTGTATGCATTCGAGGTGTGTGATGTGGTGCTCGGTCCACATACGTGCTGTGGAATGGTTCCGCAATCAAGCTATTCACACACTGCTCTCCTCACACGGTTACCTTTTTAAAACAGCGTGCTGTGACGGTGTGAGTGCTTACGATCTACCTCTTAGGAAACTTCAAGGATGTGATATGGTATCTCTTACTGGGACAGAGTGCTGTCCATTAACTCCCCAGAGCTTATTCTCGCACTAACCGAACCCTCACGCCTTCTGGCCAACCCCTCCTCACCATCTACAACCGCGGTCCTGGTAACCAGGCATCTGTTCTCGGGTTCGATGAGTTCAACTGTTTTAGATCCCACACGTAAGTGAAATCATGTAGTGCTTGTCCTTCTGGGTCTGACTTACTTCACTGAGCATAATGTACTCAAGGTTCATCCATGTTGTTGCAAATGGCAGGAGTTCCTTCATTTTTATGGCTGAGTAGTATTCCATTGTGTGTGTATTTGCATATATTTATATGTAATATATTTCTATATTTCTATTTAACATCTATATTTATATATATCCATTTTATAGATACACAAACATATAGACCACATTTTTAAAATCCATGTATCCACTGACAGACACTCAGGTGTCTCCTTATCTTGGGTGCTGTGAAGAACACTGCAGTGAACATACGGATGCAGGGATCTCTTTGAGATACTGATTACATTTCCTTTGGGTAAATACCTCCTAGTGTGATCGCTGGATTAGGTGGTAGTTTTATTTTTAACTCTTGAGGAACCTCCATACTGTTTTCCAGTGTGGCTGCACCAGCTTGCATTCCCACCAACAGTGTAGGAGGGTTCCCCTTTCTCCACATCTTCATGGACATCTGTTATCTCTTGTTTTTTTTTGTAAGAGTGCCCATTACTTTTTTTTTTTTAACTTTTTTTTTATTCTTATGTTAATCCCCATACATTACATCATTAGTTTTAGATGAGAGTGCCCATTACTTTTTGTTATTCTGAAAATTTATGCTGTTTATCTCTTGAGATTATATTATTGTAATGATACACATTTTGAATTGTGTATTATCCAGGGCACCTGGGTGGCTCAGTCAGTTAAGCATCTGCCTTCGGCTCAGGTCATGTTCTCAGGGTCCTAGGATCGAGCCCTGCATCAGGCTCCCTGCTCAGCGGGGAGCCTCCTTCTCCCTCTGTCTGCCGCTCCCCCTGCTTGTGCTCTCTCTCAAATAAATAAATAGAATCTTTTTATAAAGGACTCTCTTTAGTATTTATTTTAGTGTGAATTTGCTGTGAAACATTCTCCTGCTTTTCCTGTTGTTGCCTGGAAGTCCATTTTACTTGTGTTCTTGAAGGGCACTTCCTCTGGGCAGAGAACCCCACTTCTCGCTGGCACTCTGACGATGACTTCCTGTGGACCTCTGCCTTCCCTCGCTTCTGCCGGTCTCGATATTTTCACTTCTTGGGAGGTGATGTGTATTTTCATTTGTCTACTTTTAAGGTGTTGGTTTTGGTTCAGTTTTCAGGTTTTTTAGCATGCTGTGCTAAGACATGGTTTTCATCATCTTACCCTGTTTGAGGTCGCTGGGCCTCGTGGTGATGGTGTGTTTCATAAGTTTTAGAAAAATCGAAGCCATTATATTAAACATTTCCTCCTCCTCATTTTATGTGTCTTCCTCTTCTTTGATTCCATTTACACATGTATTTAACTTTTACCATTTTCCATTTGTTTATCTGCCTTTATTCTGTGTGTTTTCATGCTCATCAATTCTCTCTTGTTAACTGTGTCTAAACTATTAAATTAAATACTTAATAATAGGTATTATTAACAATAATACCAGTATGTTAAATGTATGCATTGAGTTTTTAATTTACATTATTTTCTTTTTAGCACTAAAATTTTCATTTTATTTTATAGATTCCAATTTTTGTGCCCAAATCCTGCATTTCAGTATAATTTTGCACATGTTAAAGCTGTGTCTGATAATCTCAATCCCTGCATCTCCTGTGAGTCCAACTTTTGTTTTCATTTACTTTTCTTGTGTGCATGGTGCTTTTTTTTTTTTTTAAAGATTTATTTATTTATTTATTTATTTGACAGAGAGAGACACAGCGAGAGAGGGAACACAAGCAGGGGGAGTGGGAGAGAGAGAGAAGCAGGCTTCCCGCGGAGCAGGGAGCCCGATGCGGGGCTCGATCCCAGGACCCTGGGATCATGACCTGAGCCGAAGGCAGATGCTTAACGACTGAGCCACCCAGGCGCCCCGTGCATGGTGCTTTTGACTGAATGCCAGACATTTTATATAAATAATCTTAGACATAATGTGAGGTTCTGGCTGAAGAATTCTTTCATAATAATTTAAATTTGCTTCTGATATACACCTGGTCTAATGATAGATCACCTTCATATAGTTAGGGGTTGAATAATTAGGGGCTCTCTCCATTCCCCTCCTGCTGCTTATGCTTTCTCTCCATTTCTAAGGTGTAGATATTTGAAGATTGTTCCCAAAGGCTCCGGCTGTTTACCAGTATCTCTGCTCCAGAAACTGAAATCCAATTATTGCCCCCCTGCTCCTTTGAGACTTTAGGAATCTCTAATATGGTTTCCAGTTTCTCATTATTGGCAATTGTCTCAAGTGACAAATTACCCTCAGATGCTGGGCTCCTGCCTCCCAGTTCTCTGTCCTTCTTGATCCTGGTCATGCAAATGCCCTCTGCCCTTGGAATTCTGCAGTGCCCACAGCCAGATTCTGAGAAATGCCATGTCCAGATGTGCTAAGTGCTTCCAGCCCAGGAACTGGGCTTGCGGCCATCGTGAGACGTGCAAGTCCCCACTGCAGTCTGCAAAGACCTTCTTTCTTTCTCTCTTCAGGCCAGTAGCCTTTCTACCTAAGCTGGGCCCTCCTGCCCCAGGGCCTTCCATGGGCCTCGTCCTGGCACATCCCCCTAAAATAACAGGAAAACACTTACCTCTCAGGTTGAAGAACCTATCGTTGAAAAGATGCAACAGTCTTGGGGAGAAGGCAGGAATGAGCCCTGAGACGTATGTGCCCGGGTCGGGGGGAGGTGTCTCTTGCTGGGAAGGGGATACTTCTTGCCTTCTTCAAGATTTGCTCTGTACTAGTACTGGTGTTCCTGTCTCGTCACATTTTAAATAAGGAAGATCTCTGCATTCATTAAGAGAATGGAATCTTTCCTTAATAGAAGTACCTGTGGCGCGTGGAACTTGCTGCTGCTTTGCCCTCCACAGCCGGCCCTCACCTTGCGGGGAAGCGGCCGTGTTGGATTGGGACCAGCAAGGAAACAGGGCAGAGCCACTTTTGAATCCGGTGTCACGGAAGATTTCATGCTCGGTAATTGTTGACTTTGTATTTCTAAGGGACTTCTCATTTATTTTGAACCTTTGCGGGTCTCTGGTCGCGGTGGGACTGCTCCACATTTCTGCTGGTGGGCCCGGGGGCCCTGAGAGCCTCCCCTGCTCTAGTTAAGCAGCAGGTGGGCAGAGCTGCAGGCTTCCCACGGGGAAGTCAGACCTAACTGGACTCCTCGTCCACCTGATGCCATAGTAGATTCACGTCAATGGATACCAGCTGCAATGAGGCATTTGTGTTGGGCAGGGCACAGGGCTCGGGGGGAGTGGGATTCCAACTTGGCCTCATGCGGGTGCATTCTCCCGTGACCCCAGCAGCATTCCCCTCAAGATCTGAGGGTCTTCTTGTGACATCTTTCTAAAGTCTGTTAGCGCAGCTGAGGCATGTGGACAGTACGTGTCCGAGGGAAGTATTAGCAGATATTGTGAGCCTGGAAGCTCCCAGAGTCTGGTCCACCACAAACCACATGTCAAGAACTTACAGAAAAATTACCTTTTAATTTGGCAAGAGAACAAGAGTAATGGAAATTAAAGTACTGCAATGTGCAGTACTCTTAAATTATTGCTATATAGTCAAGTAAAAAAAAAAAAGGAAGATGTTTCTCATCTGCCAGCTTTTTTTTTTGTTTTTTTTTTTTAAAGATTTTATTTATTTATTTGACAGAGAGAGACACAGCGAGAGAGGGGACACAAGCAGGGGGGAGTGGGAGAGGGAGAAGCAGGCTTCCCGCGGAGGAGGGAGCCCGATGTGGGGCTGGATCCCAGGACCCTGAGATCATGACCTGAACCAAAGGCAGACGCTTAACGACTGAGCCACCCAGGCGCCCCGTTTTTTTTTTTTTTTTTTTTATGGTCAGTTTCCTAGAACCCGAGAGACAAGGACTGTCTCTTTTAAAATTAAATTTTATAAGTACTCCCAGAGCTAGAGTGATGGAAAAAACTAGAAACTGGAAATAAAGAATGGATTTGTGCTGGAAAGGATGAGGCAAAGTGCCCTGTCCCTGTTGGCCCGTTCGGGATACAACCACACGCTCAGTGTGAGGGAACGTGGAGTGGCGGCAGGAAATGGGGGTTCCAGAGTTGACTGTGTCAAGCTCGTTCTGTGATTCTGTTCTTAACTCCTTGACTTGCAACTTTCTCACTTGTAAAGTGGAAATACTAAAACTGCCAACCTGTCTTATAACCTCGTGTGTAGATAAGATGAAAAGCACAATGCTTGTGAGTGTGGTGCTCTTAGAGCTTGGCGAATCTGGTGTTGCTGGGGCTGTTACTAGTACCGCTTCTTCTCTCAAGAACGTGAGACATTCAGAACTTCAGTATCAAAAAGAAGCACCTGTCAAAGTTCTCTCGGCCCAGTGACAGATTTTAAATGATCAGATATAATAATACCTTAGCTTCTTCATTCCCTATGAAGGTTAAGATAATTTCTTTTTCATTACATACTTTTTGCAAAAAAAAAAAAGTAGGAGTATGAATTGTTGATTCAATCACCAGCTTCTCAGGGCTCGCTTGCAACTCCGGAAGCTCTACAGATCTGCAAGCAGTTATTAATTATCATGCCCATGACAAAACTCTCCACCAATCCAGCTGGTCAGTAGCTCCCAAGAAGCTCCCAAGTGGAAAAGCTCAGTCACACCATTGACAGATAACTCGCATCCTTCCCTTCATGGCTTCGTGCGTTGGTGCAGAGTCGGGCCCTGGACTCCTGCATGGACCTCCCTCGAGCTGGAGTGTGCCAAGCTCCATCATGATCCACCTCATCTGCATGTGGATATTCTCATGATGTTAAATTGCATATTAATTACTTACATTGTAAGACAAAGGTCTTTAGCCAAAGAGAATTAGGGTGCCTGTCTCTTCACCTTCAGCTGAACCTCCTATCCACTAGTGCTATCTTATTTTGCAAGCTCAGTAAAGTGCCACTTTCCCTCCTTCTTAGTTTTCTGTTTCCCCAGGTCTCATTAACTTGGTGTTTTTCTATTTTTGTTAATTTATTTTATTTCTTTCAACTTCGCTGGCAATTTATAACTATTTATGACTCCTCCAATGTAATCAATTCATCTTCAGATTAGTATTTCCCTGCTCAATATAAATAAATCAGCATCATATCTTCATCCTAGATGGAACTTGTAAACCCAGCACCCAGATCTTGTTTCAAACACTGTTTTCCAAAATGGAACTTGGGGTCCCTGAAGAAATGGCTGATCTAGGACTAGATCAGGAAGTATACAAGATGAGCCTGGACCATCATATAGTATCAAGAAGGAGAGCAGTGACAAGCAAACAACAGCAATACATTGATAGGGGTATGTGGGCATCTGTTCAATGGCCAAGGCTGGAACAATTTGAGCAAGAAATTAATAAATTAGTATTGGATTATAACTCAAAGTATAAAGCAAATATTGATGAGTTCATACTTATGTAAATGACTGAATAAATACATAGTGAAGAGCACAAATCTTCCATGCAGAAGAATTCTAAATAATTTATGTAGATGCTATGCTGTCAATGAAAGAGAGCATAACACCTTTCCTTAGGTGTGGTATATGCACGGTGACTTCCTTCCAGTGAGCACGGACTGGAAAGGTGGTCTATGGTGGAGAAACCTGACAACATTCCCTAGTCAGGTGCTCAGGTCAGCATCAATGGTGGTAAGTCGGGTTGATAATACATGCCTTTGAAAATGGTCCTTTCCCTTTCCCTTTGTGGTCCTCTTCCCAACAACACACAAACTCAGTCTTATCATGAACATAAAATCATATGATTTCCAGCTGTGGGTATCCCACACAATGCTTGCTTGACCAGTGTTCCTCAAAACTGTCAACATCATCAAAAACCAGGACAATCTGATAAGTTGCCACATTCAAGAGGAGCCCAAGGAGACATGATGACTACATGGAATGTGGTGTCCCACATGGGGACCCTGGACAGAAAGGGACATTAGGTAAAAACCAAGTAATTTGAATAAACTGTGGGCTTTTGTGAATAAGAATGTATTAATATTGGTTTATTATTGTAACAAATGTACCACCCTAATGTGAGACGTTAATAGTGAAGGAAACTGGATGAAAGATATATGGAAACTGCCTGTACTATCTTTGCAACTTTTCTATAAATCTAAAACTGTTCTGAAAAAGAAAATCTATTTTTAAAAAGATGAAAAGATGATATTGGTAGTTCCCCCAACTGTATTCAAAGATTTTGACAACTTTTTCTCAGCTATTGATAGAAGAAATAGATAAAAATTCAGCAAGAGCATAGAAGGCTTGAATAATACTATTAACAAATCTGACTTAATTTTCACTTATAGAGCACTCCACTTAACTACAAAAGACATATGTCTTCAAGTGAAAATGAACATTTTTCAAGATAGGATCATATGTTGATCCGCATAGGATCATAAGTTTCGGTAAATTTAAAGAATTGAAACATAAGGAGAATATACTCTGACTAAAGTGGAATTAAAATAGAAATCACTAACAATAAGATATCTGAAAATATTTGGAAATTTGAAACATACTTCTAAATAACTAATGAATGAAAAGGAAATTAGAAATATATGGAAGATAATTATTGTAAAAACCCAATATAGGAAAGTATGTGGGATTCAGCTAGAACAGTGAATGGAGGGAAATGTATAATTATAAGAGAAGAAAGGTTTAAAATCAATCAGCTAGGCTTCCATTTTAAGAAACTAAATGGAGAGCAAATTAAAACTAGCATAATTAGAAAAAATAAATAGTAACAATAAGAGCAAGAAATCAGTGGAATTGAAAACAGAAAATCAACAGTCAAAAGTTAATTTTTTGAAAAGCTTCATAAAGTTAATAATGCTTTACTAATACAAATCCCCCAAAAAAGGAGAACATGCATATTACCAATATCAGAAATGAAAGACTGAACATCACTACAGACCCTACACACATTCAAAGGAAGATATGGGAATGCTACGAACTTCATTATGGAAATATATTTGTCAAGTTCAATGAAATGGACAAATTCCTTGAAGAATATAGCTTACCGAAACTGATGTGATGAGACATGGATAGCCTGAAAGCGTATGTATATTAATTTAATACATACTTCAAAATCTTCCCCAAGAGAAAACATCAAGGGCATATAGCCTTACCGGCGAATTGTATCAATCATCCAAACTTGCACAAATATTTTCAGAATATAGAGAAGGAAGGGATATTTCCCAACTCATTTATGAGGCCAGAATTCTTGTGATCTTGCAAAGGGGCAGGCAAGTGACGATGTTCCTTGTCTTGTTTTGGGTAGTTGCCACACAGGTGAATACAATTGTCAAAATTCATAAGGTGGTACAGTCAGGATCTCTGCATTTTATGTAAACTGTAACTGAACAAAAACTATATATTAAGAAACATACCTCAAATTGACCCCTTCTCTCATTTCCATTCCCACTGCTTCAGTCTAGACCCCAGCACCTGGTCAGGAGGTTTGCGGCAGTCCCCTGGCAGGGCTCTGGCACACCCATTCAGGGTTTTGTTATATCTCATTTGGCTATGAGCTCCCTTTCTCTACTGGCTTCTCATTGCCTGTAGGGTAAAATCTAAACTTCGTGAAGGCCTACAAGATCCTGACTAATGTGGTTCCTGTGTGCCTCTTCCTGGCACTTCATTTATTGGGACAGCAAATAATTACGGGGCAGCTCCAGGAGCTCAGGGGTGAGATGGCCCCATGGGCTGCTTCTGTGCAGCTGACAGCGGTGGGGATATGGCTGAGTAATGAGCAGGGGTGGCTCAGTGGCCAGTGCAGGTGAGCAGTCCTGGACCAGCCCCCTCGCTGTTTAGGTCATTACTACTGGTTGCTTCTGTTCTTTGCCCCATGAGGAAGTGCCTCACCTCCTGACCTTCATCCATGCTCTCTTTTATGCCTGGGGGGTCCTCAGTGCTCATAGGCCCTCTTTTCTTAACTGGATCACTCAATCAATTAAGCTCTTTTTATTCCTGGAAATATTGATTTTGAATTTAAAAGAAAGTTTAAAAAAAAAAAGTACCAACTCTCCCTGTGAGTAGCCAAATATGTTACCTCTGGACGTTTCTGGAAGCTTTTTGTAGACTGTGATTAATGAGCTGATGGTAGTAAATTGCAAGCATATTCACACCTCTAAGTCATATTATTTAACCTTAAATTTATTGACTGGAGAAAACTTGGAAAACAGAAAGTGTGACTCCATGTGTCAGATAGACATCCCTAATTCATGAACGTCGAACTTAAGAGAGCCTCAGATTTCTACGTGTCAAACATTTACCTTGAGATAAGTAGCAACTTCACTGTATCTCATATTTTTTTAAGGTAAAAGCAAATGATCATTTTCAGGCTCTTAACCTATCATTTTTTTCCCAGCACAGGCCATTAGCCAAATCAGAGACATGAAGGCAGAAACACCAGGAGGAGCCTGCTGGCATTTGGGGGACCCATGGGCCAGCGCCCAGGTGGGTCATCACGAACCCTCGTCAAACGCAACTCCATCCTCCCTTGGAGTGAGGCGTGGAAGCTGGCACAGCCGCATGCGGGGTTCAGCGAGCCCCCGACTCCCGCTCCAGTACTGAGGCGTCCAGCCCACACTGTCTTCACTCTGACGACAAACACCTTCCAGCTGCGGCCTGTGTTCTTCCCGCTGGTGCTTCTGGGGAGAGCGTCGGGGGTATTTTCACACCTGCATCCTGGTCAACACGGTAGGTGCCGGCTGTCTGGTACAGAGCCATTTCTGGACTGGGCCTCACGGACGGCTCTGCACTCCCTCCAGCGAACTGTGAATGCGCGACGCCCATGGCGGGCCCTGCTGTCACCAGTCCCACCGCCTCAACACGCTTCTTTGAGACAAACAAAAGTGGCCCCCCACCCCCAGGTCACTGGCACCGAGCTGGTGAGGCTCGTTGCTCTGCCTGTATTTCTGCCAAGTCCCCCAACAAAAGTGTGAAAACAAAACAAACAAGCCAAAAGCAACTGTTCTCTCTGCTCTTTCTGATCTTTCTAAAAGGAACCCATTGCCATTTCAGTCCCCCCACAGGACGGAAACACTGACCCTGGACCCTGGTTCCCCTGGACACACCCAAATTGCCTACCAGGTTGCAGCTGCCCTCACGACTCTCTTGCGGAGCTCCCGGCCACCGCAACCCCAGGACAGGGGCTACTGCCCTTAGTCCAGAAAAGCCTACCTCCCCCTGCACCTGCTGAGCTCCAGCAACCTTCAAGGGCCCACCTGTGAGGCCTGGACCTTCCCCAAGGAGCTCAGTGCCCCGGGGCCTTGCCAGCACTGAACACCCCATAGGGTCACTATTTGTGGATGTTCTTATCTCACGTGGAATAGACCCTGGACAGCCGGGTGGTTCCTGCCGCCCCTCCTTGTGCAGTCTGCACCCAGCACGTGGTGCCCATTTTGCTCTCAGGACATGACCATCAGCCCTGCTGCCTTTCCAGATTGTCTTCAAGACACACTTAGACATCAGGAGTTTGCACTTCCAAAATGAATGTCTATTTTAATAACAGAATCCTTAGCAAAGAGACATACAAATAATACAAAACACACAACCAAAAACAAACAAGAAAAGATTTTGTGTCATAATCAGCAGTGTTGAGTAACTGGAAAGAGGGTGTCCACTCGGGCCACACCCGCACGTCGGGCCGTCCCTGTGTCTCAGAAGCTGATGAGCCACGTTCTGAAATATGTTGTCCCATCTCTAAAACAGTAGAGTTGTTTACTCCTGGCACAGTCTTGCAGAGAGGAAGAGATATTTGTTTTGCAAAATAAATCACAAACAGGCTCCAAACAGCTGTAACTTGAAGACCTCCTTCATTACAATATGGTCAATTAGATGGTTCTTGGCCCAATCCTGGGGACCAGGTCCGGAGGCCCAAGAGCCCTGAGGCTCAGCTTGACCTGAAAAGGCCAGTGCATCCAGGCTGTTTCTGGCTTGATCTCACACCCCAGACCTGCCTGCAGAGATTTCTGGTAAGACGTACGCCTTCCTGCTCCCTCCTGGGCACACTCCCACACACCACACATTTCCCCTCAGCACCGAGAAAACTGAAATTTCGCTAAGCGATATGGTGTTGGCAAAGTCCACAAGAGATGAAAGTTTGGCATAAAAGCGGATATAAATCCACAGTCAACCATGGGTTGGAGCCCTTTGGCTTCCTTAGAACTCCGCACAGGATAAAAAGCACGGTAGGTCTGCACCATGGTTCTTGGTCACGAGGAGAAGCCTGCTGTGTCAGGAACGGCTTTGGCCCACTGAGCTCACCTCCATCCACTGACTGGGGTCATCAGGCAGGTGGCAGGGAGCTAAGGGTCCCGGAACCAAGCTGATAATAATGGACAGAAATTTGAAGTAAAAGATGGTTGCTTCTCCGAGAGACCAGGTTTCCCGAGGGTTAAACCTTTTGAAGACAATGTTAAGCTTTACAAATGTGTGAACATATCCTGTTCATAAGGAGCTCAAACCACTCTGGGTCTCACAGTCCTGCTCCCATTGTGCAGGGAGGAGGCCGAGGAGAAGAGTCAGCAATGGCAAAATGGGACGTGAGCCCCTCCCCTGCAGCACAGACCCCTCTATTTGTTCCAAATGAAGTGTCACGCGTTCTTGTGCAAAACAGGCTCTTCTCTACTTTGGAAGCAACAGACTGTTTTGGTTACAGCGAAAACACAGCAATGTTTTTTGTGTTCCTGTTGTTGGAGGAACAGGGCTATTATGGAGTGGCCCGGCATGTATACAGGGGGCCCAATCTGCCCCCAGCCGGCCGTGTGTGCTGGGTGAGAAGTGGGCAAACTGTCGGCTAGCCGTGGCAGACAGAGTCCTGATACGTTCCCCCAAGACAGCTGGGGTGTCTGTGGCAGCCGCGCCCCAGCCAGCCAAGCCCGCAGCGTTCCGCGGTCCTGACCACCTGCACGGACCACGCGTACAAGAGTCTGCATCTGCCGTGGAGGGGGCTCTAAGCAAGTGATTCCACCGTCAGAAGAGAAGTCCAGTGGGGCCGGGAAACTGCTGGACACAAGGACGAGCTTCTAACATGGGGGAGAGTTGGAACATGCTTCGCTGTCATACGGTTTGGCAAAGGCATCCCTCTTCAGGGGGGAAAGTTGAGGTGCCTGCCACGGTGCTCGGCCCATATCTGCTTTCAATTATGCTGATTTTGTCTACAGAATTATTCACAGCACCTAAGTATCTATCCGAAATTTATCCAGTTGTCTTCAACCTCAAAGAACATGATCTTGAGCCAGCCCTGTTTTCCATTTCTAAAGGCATGAAAATACATTTGGCCTCCACTCCATGCAGGTCACCCAGATGCAGCAAAAGCCTGTGAATCATGTAATTGCTCAGCACATGGCAGATCTGCTCTGAGAACACCAGGCCGGCACTCTCTTCTCCAAGAAGGCAGAGGGACCACGGAGAGCCAGTGGCCTTGGCGTCTGACCCGAGTGAACAGGGACGTGTTCTCAGCTGTGATCCTGCCGTGCCCCCATCAGAAGTGAGAGAGCACAGAACGTAAGGCATGCACTGCCAGTTTTTGTAAGGTCATTGAAATAGGTGTTTACATTTGCAATTATTCCTGTTAACAGATATGAAAATTTCAAGAGAACCAAAGCAAAGGGTGAGCTGCAGTGCAGGCTCTTCCCCAGATGGAATTTTCAGCCCCATGCAGTCTTCCAGTGAATGCATCCCTTTGGAAAAGCATTTCCCCGTATGCTGAGCTCTGGGAGCTTGTGTAAGATGTGAGCATGCCTGGGTGTATACATGTCTGAGTGTGTGTGGTTCCTGGCGGAAATTATTAGAAGGGAAATTTTGTTCATATTTTCTCTTTTGGCATTAATTGTCTGCTTTCGTATTTTTAGAAAGTATCTATTTTACATGCTAGGACTTCCGTTTAGGTGGTCAGCACCGCATACAGGTGTGGGTATAGGACTTGGAGCAGGGATTTGCACGCGTGCACATGCGGCCCGCCCTCGCCCCGGGGTGGTCATGCGGCTGACGAGCAGCTCGTCCTTCCTTTCCCACTCTTGGGTCCCCTTATTTCAGTGTGATCCCATCTGCTGAGGCCCTCTGTAATTTGTACCCATTTTCTCTTGCTGCGACGTGCCCCCCCCACTTTGCCCCACGTTCATGTAGTTTTCACTTTGCAGCAAAGCAACCCGGTTCTTCCCACGGTCTCCTGAGGATAAGGCTCTGGGAACACTCATCATCCCACAGATTCCAGTGGATGTTTGTTTCCCCTTTAAAACATGTCCGAAATTGAGAAAAATGCCAGAGGTATAATTTACTGCTATTCTGACCAGCTAAGATCAGATATAACTATCGCTGACCGCAGGCCCCATGCTGCACTGTATTCCCTCGTGAGCTGTGGCCAGAATTCCCATTCTCCCTGTGACCGCACACATTTCCTGTTCTTCCTCCCATCCCCATGGAAACGTGGAAGACACAGCTTCATGACTCTTTGAGTCTGGACCACATATACTCCTTCCAAGTCAGAGAGACCTGGAGGCAGACCTGAGGGGTTCCCACTCCCTCTGGGAAGTTCTCAGAACTCATCCTGTGACCAAGATCAGGTCAAGGTTGTTAGTTTTTTGAATTGGTCTGCTTCTTAGGTGAACTCCCAGCAACTGGTGGAAAGAAATGAGGTGAACAAACTCTGAGGTGGCAAAATATTTCAGATTTCTCCTTTAATTTTCACAGTCTCCAGACTTCCCTGAAAAACCTGACCTGGACGGAGTGTGAGTGATGAGCCCCTGCAGAGTGGACACATGCTCGGGGAGGGGGTGTGCCCCCAAGCCCTACTCCTTCATTGCGTGCATCTGTGCCTCCTGACCATGCTTGTCTCTATTCTTCCCAACGTCCTTGTGTGACTTAAACAAGCAATCCTTTCCAGCTACAGTTCTAGAATTCTCTTCCTCCATGTCACACTGCTAAATTTTGAAATCTTTCTGCCCTATTGTAATCTTAACACTTTTTGTATACCTTACTTATTTTACCAATAAATTATCAAATGATTCCATAAACCCAGTGTTGGGGCGCCCGGGTGGCTTGGTCGGTTATGTGTCTGACTCTTGGTTTCAGCTCAGGTTGTGATCTCAGGGTCGTGAGATTGAGCCCCGTGTTGGGCTCTGTGCTCAGTAGGGAGTCGGCTTGAGAGTCTCTCTCTCCCTTGGCCCCTCCCCTCCACACACATGGTCTCTCTCTCTCTTTCTAAAATAAATAAATACCAACTTGCATTCCCACCAACAGTGTAAGAGGGTTCCCCTTTCTCCACAACCTCTCCAACATTTGTTGTTTCTTTCCCTGTCCATTTTTGCCATTCTAACTGGTGTAAGGTGGTATCTCAATGTGGTTTTGATTTGAATTTCCCTGATGGCTAATGATGATGAACATTTTTTCATGTGTCTGTTAGCCATTTGTATGTCTTCTTCAGAGAAGCTACTTTTCATATCTTCTGCCCACTTTTTGACTTGATTATTTGTTTTTTGGATGTTGAGTTTGAGAAGTTCTTTATAGATTTTGGATACCAGCCCTTTATCTGTAGTGTCATTTGCAAATATCTTCTCCTATTCTGTGGGGTGCCTCTTTGTTTTGTTGACTGTTTCCTTTGCTGTGCAGAAGTTTTTATCTTGATGAAGTCCCAAAAGTTCATTTTTGCTTTTGTTTCACTAGCTTTTGGAGATGTATCTTGAAAGAAGTTGCTGTGGCCGATGTCAAAGAGGGTACTGCCTATATTCTCCTCTAGGATTTTGATGGATTCCTGTCTCACATTGAGGTCTTTCATCCACTTTGAGTTTATCTTTGTGAATGGTGTTAGAGAATGGTTGAGTTTCATTCTTCTGCATGTGGCTGTCCAATTTTCCCAGCACCATTTGTTGAAGAGACTGTCTTTTTTCCATTGCATGTTTTTGGAAAACAGTGTGGAGTTTCCTCAAAAATTTAAAAATAGAGCTACCCTATGACCCAGCAATTGCACTACTGGGTATTTACCCCAAAGACACAGATGTAGTGAAAAGAAGGGCCATATGCACCCCATTGTTCATAGCGGCAATGTCCGCAATAGCCAAACTGTGGAAAGAGCCGAGATGCCCTTCAACAGATGAATGGATAAAGAAGATGTGGTCCACATATACAATGGAAGATTACTCAGCCATCAGAAAGGATGAATACCCAACTTTTACATCAACATGGATGGGACTGGAGGAGATTGTGTTAAGTGAAATAAGTCAAGCAGAGAAAGTCAATTATCATATGGTTTCACTGATTTGTGGAACATAAGGAATAGCATGGAGGACATTAGGAGAAAGAAGGGAAAAATGGGGGGTGGGAATTGGAGCGAGAGATGAACCATGAGAGACTATGGACCTGAGAAACAAACAGGGTTTTAGAGGGCAGTGGGGAGGGGTGATTGGTTAGCCCGGTGATGGGTATTAAGGAGGGCACGTACTGCATGGAGCACTGGGTGTTATACGAAAACAATGGATCGTGGATCACCACATCAAAAACTAATGATGTATTGTATGGTGACTAACATAACATAATAAAATTTAAAAAAAATAAAAAATAAATAAAAATTAAAAAAATAAATATTTTTTTAAAACCCTGGGTTAAAAGATAAACTGAGGCACATTAAAATCTTAAAGAGTTTATTTGAGCAAATCCCATTGGGATGGACAGCACCACAGAAGTGTTTGCCGGCTCTGGGATAGACTTAGAGCAGGGGCTGGAGCCCATTACTGACGGCTGCATCTTAGAGCCTTAGGTTTCGGTTTCAACCTCCAGGCGCTTCAAGCTTAAGTTTGATTTGCTCACACCGGCCACCAGGTGCTGGGGTCTGACAGCTTCCTTATTTAATTAACTTAACACCTGTGTCCACATTGCGTTGGGAGTACAAGTCATACTTTTTCTGTCAGAAGAATCCAATCCTGTGGAATAAAGATGGAAGACAGTGAGGTTTTCCAGGGGAAGAAAGAAGTAAGGTAGATGATGTTTTACCAGATATTAAAAAACCCTCAAAAGCTACAACGGATTTAAAAATAGGTGTGGTGTTGACATCACAGCAGAACGATTCACACATTCATTCACCCACGCAGCAAGTACTTACAGCCTGCGGTGTGGGGGGTCCTGTTTTTATTTTTTAAAGATTTATTTATTTTTGAGGAGAGAGAGAGACAGCGTGCTCGCATGAGCAGAAGGAGGGACAGACGGAAGAATCTCAAGCAGACTCCCACTGAGCGGGGAGCCCGACACGAGGCTTGATCTCACGACCCTGAGATCATGACCTGAGCCTAAACCAAAAATGGGGCAATTAACTGACTGAGCTGCCCAGGTGCCCCGTGGGGTCCTGTTTCACGTATGAGGGATGTTAAATAAAACAGATGTAATCTCTACCCTTGCCAATGTTAGGTTCTGATGGGTGATTAAAACCCCTGGCACATCAGATGAGGGTAAGTGCTGAGGGGGGATTACAGAGAGAGCACGCAGAAGGCCCTGGAGGAGTATAATTTAAATAAGGGGATGAGGAAGCCTCCTTGAGAAGGGGCAGCTGAGAACCGTTTGGCTGGAGGTGGGGGAGTTTGCGTTAGGACAGGTGGGGAGAGCACTCCAGTGAGGGCTCCATGCGGGGGCAGCATGGGACCAGTGTGGCTGGCGTGGGCCCACGGGACGTGGTGGGGGAGGGACACGCCGGGATCTGAGGCACGCACAGCCAACAAGGCTGCCTGTGATGTGGACTTTGCCCCAGCAGGTGGGAGCCATTGACAGTTTGGGAGGAAGAGCCAGCAGCTTGCATTTGTCATCGTGCCCGTTGGTGCCCAAGCTCAGACTACACTGTGCGCTGTGGTGGAGGACAGAGGTGGAGGATGGGCAGAGGCTGCGCCTCATCGGCTTGGAGACACGCCGTGTGGCCTGGGTGGTCGGGAGGGTGGGGAAGCCGTCAGGCTCTGCACACACTGTGAGGACAGCCCGTCAAACTCGAGGGGTGACAAAGATGAAGAGATCAAGGATTTCCCCAGAGTTTTAAAGGGTGGAGCTCTACTTAATGGAGCGGGGACTGTGGGGCCGGGTTGGAGGGAAGTCAGGAGGCTAAGGTACTGAAATCACCTGAAAGGGGGTCCTGCGGACAAACAGGCAGGGGCGCGATGACCAGCTCTCAGGATTCTGTCTTCATTTTCCAACTTTCCTAAATAACAGTTTATTGTTGGGTCATTTAAAAAGTTTTTAAAGAAACGCTTTTTGCCTTGGGACATGCTATCTTCCCTCTGGGAGAGCCTCCTCTCTCGGAGAACCGGGCTAAGCCCCGTCACTGAAGCGCCCTCGGCTTGTGGGCTCCAAGGTCCGTTCATGAAATGAGAACGCGGGGGAGAAGGGGCATTCACCTGCGGGGTCTGGCATCTCACGGGAGCCCCGGGGTCCCGTCTGGCAGACGTGGGTCCCGCCCGAGGTCTCACCTTCCTCCTGCTGCCTGGTGGCTGTGGACCCAGGAGCCAAGCAGGTGAGCGTCTGCGCCTCATGCCCGCCGACAGCACCCCATCCTCTGCCGGAAGCATTTGGGCCCGGGGACTCCCCAGCTTTAGAATCTGCGAATGGCTTCTACAAGTGACAGAGGTTTTCTCACGTGTTGGAGTGAAGGTCCGTCAGGCAGGAGGGCGCTAGAGCGGCGTCCCTCCGCGGAGCCAGAGCAGATCTCATGGAAGGAGACGGACGCAAGCCCCTCGGGCTTGGGCAGTGCCGTGTTTCCACTGTTTCAGATCAGAGCCGGTTACCGTTTGAACCAAGTGGGCCTGGAGCTGCCGATGAGCGGTGGTCTGCAGAGACAATGTTGTCCACGGGGCCTCACGCTCTCCCGAGACTCGCCTGGGTGCTGCCACTCAGGGCCAGCCAGGTCCGATGGCAGCTCGTGACCCCAGCAGCTGAGAAGACGCTCGCTTGGCTGCCCCGGACGCACCCCAAGCAGTGTCTCCTCCCAAACCGCTTGGGGGCCATGAAGCTGGGAAGGGGAGCCACGTTTTCGGAGTGAGGGTGCACCGCCTGTCCTCGGGAGCTGCTTCTGCGTCTTTTCCAGCAGCCTTCCTCCTGCTCACAGGGCACAGCCCTCAGTTCGCCCCGACCTCTGCCTCCCTTTGTCCCCACGGCCACCAGCCCGGCCGAGACCGTCTCTTCTCACCAGACTGCTGCAAACGGACACGGCTGGTCCCTCACGTGGGCTTACTACAGTCCTCAAAAAAGGCTTCCAGCACTTAATGCCTATTGTTCTAATTTTCGTCACCAATTCACGGCTGCCCACTGAGAAATTTCCAGACCCCTGACTCATACATAAGACCCCCAACGAAAGGGCACTTTACTTGAGCTGCACTTGCGTGTGTATTTCTGTAAGCCAGCACTGCTGGGTACTTTTTGTATGCTCTGCGCCGTACTACACATTTAATACGTCTCTGTTAGATGGACGGCTGTTAGCCGTCTCTCGTAAATGAAACGAAGGCCGGAGAAGCACATCACTGACCGGAGGATGTGCCGTGTGCACCTGGCAGGCCGGTCGGTCCTGTCCAGTGGCCCGGCCCCCGCACTGTGAGCGCCCCGGCTCAGGGCAGGTGCTGCTCCCCTCCCACCTGGACTTGGGCTCCTGGGAAGAGGTCATCCCAGCTTCTTGTGGCCCTCTGGGCACCTACTCAGGCACGCACCGCATCCTACTCGGCGCGACCGCGTCCGAGGGGATGAGCCGAGTCCCAGCAATCCTGTACCTTCTGGGAGCACAGCAGTCATTCCGCGCTCATCTCAGGCTCTCCTCGGTGCTTAGCCAAGCGGACGACGCCCAGCAGGCCTTTCCTCAGTCACCACCAAAGGTACACTTCATCCTCCACGGTGCGTTCTGACTTTATTCTGTCTGTCCAAGGGCTGTCTGAAGAGGAGTTTTTGGGAGACGCAGCCGCCCAGGCCTTGATGGCGCCTTGGGGACCAAGGTTCAGATCCATCTCCCCTCATCAGTGGCCTCGTCAACCAGGCTCCTGTTTGTTTCTTGCTGTGCTTGGTTGTCTGGGTCATCCGGCAACACCACAGATAAGGAAATAGCAAGTCCATGACACCATCTGACATCGTTCTCCACTGACCACAGAGACCACAACCATCTGTGAAGCAGTGTGGGCTTCACCTGAGGACTTGGTTTTGATCTTTCATCGATCTTTCTAATTCCACATCATGTCTCTGCTTCTCAAGGACAGAACGAGAGTGCTGGGGGTTTGGGAAGTGCTAATTAGAATCAGGAATAGTCTGTTTCCTTGCACATCCTGACTAGAATTTTCATGGCACGGCTAGGCATGCGCCTGGCGCTTGGTGGGAGTCAGGTGGATCATGGAGAGGCTCTGACCAGCGTTTCTGCTCTGCTGGACCAAGAGAGGCAGACCTGCTAGGGGACGGTTGGGTCTCCCTCATAACTCTGGGGGTTCGTTTGCACATCACAGGTGCTCTCTCCATGTGGACTGTGGCAGATTTGGTGGGTGGATTATGCCTTTTTATTAGAAACTCACCTGACACCAAGCAAATTCCTTAGAACTTTTCTCTATGAAACCTTCACCTTTAAGGTTTTTGGTGACAATCATGGTCACAATCATGGATTTGGGCTTTGACGGATTCCGTTTTTAAGCCCACCCTCCACTTACTAAAAGTGACCACAGGCAGGGACATAACATTTAAACCCATTTCTTCACCTGGAAAGCAGGGACACAAGGACAAGGAGTGGCCAGTGTGTAAGATGAAGTGAAGGTGCTGTTTCCTAAGAACAAAGAAAAACCCAAATGTGTGTGGTTGAAGCAGCTCTTTGTCCTCTTGCTTTAACAACAAATCAAACACTGGGTGACTCTCTCAGGAGTCATCCGTGCTTGGAGTAACACCCACTAAGTGTGGACCAGTTTACAGACCCAGGTGAGTAGTGCTTTCCACATGCGGCTTCCCACTTCTTTTTCTTCCGGAACGCGTGACTCAGTTGGCTCTTTCTGATGCCACGGACCTCCCGTTTACGTGAGCAGGTGCGTTCTGCTCGCCTACCTCGCCTCGTGCTGTCCACGGGGATGGCTGTGCACACACAGGAGTCGGTAGGAGCTGCACCAGCCCGCCAGCTCAGCCCTGCACCCCCGTGGCCTCCTCCTCCCATCCTCCAGCCCTTGCCTGCCTCCCAGCTCCCACTCGGCCAGGGTCCCCCAGCTCTGCAGGACTGGCTCCTGGCTTAGCCTGGCACCTGCCTCCAGCAGCATGTCGGCCCCCATTCAGCCTGCTGGGCTGGACCTGAGCACCAGGACCTCAGGTCCCTAAAAGGTGACCATGTAAGAGCTGGAGGAATTGCTCAGAAACGCCCTAATGTTCACCTTCTCCCATTCCTGAGCTCTACCCTGGCCAGCTGTGATAGTGAACAACGTAGTTTGAAATTAGGTTCCTAATGGCTTAGCAGCTGTGTCTCAGGGGACACTCGATCACATGTTTTTGGTACAAAAACAAAGCAGAGCAAACACAGGCGTGTCCCACAGGAACTCTCACTGACTGAGGATTAGTTTATCAACTGAAATTGACTGGTCCTAGCTCAGCTCCTGTCCCCACATTCAACTTGGTTAACAGTAGAATTACGTGTTTGGGGATTTCTCCGGAGAGAAAGAAGATACAGAACGGGGTGGGCACTGTGTTCCTCTGAAAATCGAAGTGCAGCCTCAGCAGGATTTCACGAAATGAACTAACACGATGCATTCCTGTCCTTCCTTCTTCTTCTGACTTCCTGGTTTTTGGAAGATATTGGCTGAAGGAAACAAAGGAGGTAAGAAAGGTAAACAAATAATATTTTGTCAATATTTCATCTGAATGAATCACCTCTCGTGTGTTGGAGTAAAAGGGAGTCACAGTGGAAACATCATGGGTTTTTTAATAAGATAGACCCGGGATTGAGAACTGCTCCAGGCGTGAGGGCTTCTGGGCTCAATAAGTTAATGTATGCACATAGAGTTCCCCGTTGGGTGTGGCTGCCATTGTAATTATGGATCTTTAAACTCCTTTGTCACCTGTTGCACACACACCCTCAGAGGCGTTCAGGTGCAGCTTGCATAGATCAGGGAGGAAATAGGAGGAAAGAAGTAAGTGAGGTCTTCTCTTGTCTCGGCAAGCCTGTCTGGGCACATCCTCGGGAATCCAAATGGAGACGAAGCTGGTCCTAAGAGAGGAGACTGGTGACTGGCATGATGGCCAGCTTGGAAGACAGATCTTAAGGAAAAGGACAAACATTCAAAATTGCCTCTGAGGCCTGCGAGCCCAAACCCCCAAGTCCTGTGCAGCACTTCTGGGTCCAGGACGCACAGGTCTGGGAGGAAGCCCAGGGCCCTATGAGGAGCGAGCCTTATCCACACATTTCTGTGCACACATCCCACAGAACGAAGGACAGCCGGGCCCTGGAATGCCTCTCTGACATCTGTGTCCATGCCATTGGTTGGGGCGCATGCTGCCTATTTGAGGGTGTTTGTTTGTAAAGCCCGGGCTCCAGGGTGCCGGAGGCCCCGCTGGGTTCTGACATATGGTGCTGGGGGTCCCTCTTGCAGGCCCCGCTACCTTCCACCCCACGATGCGCCCCACTTAGTGCGGAGACCATGCCTCTGACTGGTCTGGAACCTTCTGCATGGAGCATGAGACTGCCACTCCCCGGGAGACCAACCCCCCTCCAGCCCTCCAGGGCAGCCCAGAGGTGAGGAGGAGAGACTGGGAGCCACTGAACACAGGAGGCCTGGAACATCAGCTCAGCAGCGGCTAAGACTGCCCGCAAACGAAGCTGCAGACAAGCACGTTTTCAGATAACGATAAGAGTGTTTGCTACCGGCAGACCCAAACCCAGTAAATGCAATTTAATGAATGCCTGAAGTTCTTCAGGCTGAAGGAGAATGATGAAAATCACACCTACAGAAAAGATTGAAGAGTGCCAAAAACAATAAGTATGTGGGGGAAACGAGTGTTTTATACTTTCTGGTATTTAGGAAAGGCAACTCAATGTTTAAAATAAAAATTATAGCAACATCCTCTGGGAATTACAACATATACAGAAATAAAATCTGTAAAAAAATAGCACGAAAAGATTAGGGTGGGTAAGGTAAGGTTTTTATATGTAAAATGTTATAATATTTATGTAATAAGATAATTTAGGTATGCATATTGTAACTGTTAGTGGATCCCCTAAAAAGAAAAATGAATAAAACAGAGAGGAACTGTTAAAAAAAATACAAGAAAAAATAAATGCAAAAACAAAAACAAAAACAAAAACAAAAAGCCATTGGATAATCCAAAAGAAGATAAGGAAGGAGGAACAGAGAAAAAAGGAAGAGAGAGATGAGAGAAATAGAAAATAAATAGCCAGATGGTAAACTTAAACCCAGCCATATCAATAATTACAATATATGTAAGTAAACTAAACACCACAGTTATAAAACACAGACTGTCAAAGTGGGTAAACAAACAAGCCCTAACTGCATTCTTCTTTAAAAGACACACACTTTTAACATAAAGACACAGGTAAGTTTAAAGCAAAAAGATGGAAAAACATACTTTACAAATACTAATTATCAAGAAGGTGTAGCAAGTATATTAATAGTAGATAAATAGACTACAAGAAAAACAAATATTACCAGAGCTAAAAAGGGCATTTCCTAATGAGCCAATTTGTTAAGAAAACATAATAATCATAAGCATGTTTGCACCTTCTACAAAATTACAAAAAACATGAAACAAAACTTGATTGGATTAAAAAGATAAATATACAAATCTACTATTTGAATTGGAGATTATATCACTCGTATTTCAGTAATTGAGAGAATCATTAGACAAAGAACCACTAAGGATACAGAAAATTTGAACAATACCATCGATCAATTTGCCCTAATTAATATTTATAGAACATTATAATCAACAAATATAGAAAACACAGTATTTTTAATTGTATATGAAACATTACTAAGACACACTGTAAGCTGTACCATTAAACAAGTCTCCATATATGTCAAGTAACTAAATTCGTAGACAGTATGTTCTTTATACAATGAAATCAAACAAAATATCATTGATAACAAGTTACCCAAAATATATAAAAATTAAATACTGCATCTCTGAATAACTCACACATCAGAAAAGAAAACACAGGGAATAGAAGTTCTAACTTAAAAATAATAAAAACACAACATATCAAAATGGGCAGGATGCTGATAAAAACAATGTTTTGGGAGAACGTTATAGCTGTTCAAGTCCCATAAAGTTATCCACAGATGAATGGATAAAGAAGATGTGGTATATATATATATAATGGAATATTATGCAGCCATCAAAAGGAATGAGATCTTGCCATTTTCAATGACATGGATGGAACTGGAGGGTGTTATGCTGAGCGAAATAACTCAATCAGAGAAAGACAATTATCATATGACCTCACTGATATGAGGAATTCTTAATCTCAGGAAACAAACTGAGGGTTGCTGGAGTGGGGGGTGGGGTGGGAGGGATGGGGTGGCTGGGTGATGGACATTGGGGAAGGTATGTGCTATGGTGAGCGCTGTGAATTGTGCAAGACTATTGAATCTCAGGTCTGTGCCTCTGAAACAAATAATGCAATACATGTTAAGAAAAAAAAGAAAAAAAGAAGAAGATAGCAGGAGAAGAATGAAGGGGGGGAAATCGGAGAGGTAGACGAACCATGAGAGACGATGGACTCTGAAAAACAAACTGAGGGTTCTAGAGGGGAGGGGGGTGGGAGGATGCGTTAGCCTGGTGATGGGTATTAAAGAGGTCACGTTCTGCATGGAGAACTGGGTGTTAAACGCAAACAATGAATCATGGAACACCACATCAAAAACTAATGATGTAATGTATGGGGATTAACATAACAATAAAAAATTTTAAAAAAAAGAAAATAGCAGGTTGTTAAAAAAAATAAAATAAATAAAGTTTTTAAAAAGACCTAAGCAGGGCGCCTGGGTGGCTCAGATGGTTAAGCGTCTGCCTTTGGCTCAGGTCATGATCCCAGGGTCCTGGGATCGAGTCCCGCATCGGGCTCCCTGCTCAGCAGGGAGCCTGCTTCTCCCTCTGCCTCTCTCTCTCTGTCTCTTATGAATAAATAAATAAAATCTTTAAAAAAAATAAAATAAAAATAAAAAGACCTAAGCAAATCAAAACACACTCTAAGAAAATGAATAGGGAAAACAAAAAGTGGGAAAATATTCTTATATATACATGTGACAAATAACTCATTCAGACAATATAAGTAGTCTGCAATTCAATAATAGAGATGATTTAATTAAAAAGGAGCAAAAGACTTGAACAAACACTTCAAACAAACAACCCAAAAAACCAGAGACTGACTCATAAATACAGAGAATAAGCCGGTGGTTGCCAGAGGGGAGAAGGTGAGGGGAATGGGTGAAACAGGTGACGGGGATTAAGAAGTACAAGCTTCCAGTTAGAAAATACATAAGTTGTGGGTATGAGAAGTACAGCATAGAAACTACAGGCAGCAATATTGTAACAACATTGTTTGGTGACAGACGGTGACAGCACTCATTCTGGCGAGCACTGAGGAATGTATAGACTTGTCCAATCACTACATGGTGCTCCTGAAACTGATACAACACTGCTTGTCAACTCTACCTCAGGAACGATATTTCTAAAGAAGATATACAAATGACTAATGAGCACATTAAAAAGTTCTTGACATGGTAACTCATCAGGGAAACAAACTATAGTCTGAGATGAAATTTTCACAAAGCACAACTGACACAGTACTTGTATCCATAATACATACAGAATCCTTACAGATCAGTCAACAACCCAGTAAAATATCTGAATAGACACTTCATAAAAGAAGAGATTCGGATAACCTGTAAGTACATGAGAATCTGCACATTCTTGGTCACTGAAGCAATGCAAATTAGAATCACAATGACAGAATGCTTTACACGACACCGTAGCTCCATCTCATTCAGTCAGATTTACATTTCTAACCACTTCATTGTTAGATGGATTCGTAACTATGCAGTATCTTGAGTCTCGGCATATTCCCTTGTCAGTAAGTCAGGGAGCTGTAACTGAAAAACCCATCTGCAGCTGTCGGGAAGCGTGGAGAACTTTGACACTACGGAGGTGGGGGATGTTGATCTGGCTATGGGGTTAGCAGATTTAGGGCTGAGATACTGTGGGCTGGGCTGGGGTTCTGACGCCAGGAGGGCACTGTGCTCATGCTGAGCCGACTCTGAGTCCCTGGCAGAGAGCAGTGTTTGAAGGGACTACATGACAGCACGGACATTCACATCAGAGACAGTGCCAGCCTCGGGGAGCATTACAGCTCTACACTCCAGGTGCTGGATAGAAGTATAATCCTTTATCGTACTGGAGTCCAAACTCACATTATCAATACAAATCTTAGATCAAAAGCCAAAAAGGGATGCAAAAGCTATTAAAGAGCTGGTCTGATCCATAGGACCTCCAAAGAGTCAAAAGCAAAATATCTGCAGATGCACTTTGATAAACACAAACCAGAGGACTCACCAAGGGTAAACTCATAATGAACCTACAATAATAAAAATTAATCACAGAGATCAGAAGGAGAAAGACAGACATCCAATGACGTGGGTGGGAGGTGAATTTTTCTACAAATTTTAGAAAAGCTGCAACAATCTAAGAAAGAGTTAAAAATCAGAATTCTGAGAGATGCCCACAGCATAGATAAGTGACTATAAAGGCAAAGAACAAGAAAGATACTTTAGAAGGAAAATACATACTCATTTATATAAAAACTGAATGGAAAATATAAACTTCATTCTACCAAAAATAAAATTAAGAAATTTGGAAGGCAGCTACCAGAGATGGCCTGGAGGTGAAACAGAGGCAGACAAGGAATCAGAAGAGACATGGAGAGACGCTGAATGTACAATGACAGGTCTACACGGGTCAGACGGGAATTTAGGAAGAGAGTAGGACCTGGAGGAGGTGCTGGTTGCAAACTCCCAGAATGAGGACCTGAGAAAAGGGTCACACAGAGTCCTGGGCAGGACTACACAAAACAAATTTATGCCTAAGGGCACTGTAGGAACCTTCCAGAACATCTGAGACAAAGTGAATATTTGAAGTAGAACCAGAGAGTACAGAGAGGTTATTTGAAGAGGTGATAGTTAGGCTAACAGTAGAATCCAGCAGGGAGGAAGAAGCAATGTCATGGCAACTTAAGTTAAAAAGGAAAGAAAATGCCGTCCTATAACTCTGCCCAATGAAGTTATTATTAAGAGTGATTGAAGGTACATACATTTCAGGCTGTTAAACTAATGCTCACTAATGACCCCTCGAAGGACTACAAAGGATATTCTTCAACAAGGAACTGATCATCAAGAACACACAATGGGGAAAGGATAGTCTCTTCAATAAGTAGAGGGAGAAACCTGGATTTCCACAGGCAAAAGAATAAAATTAGATCTTACGTCACACAAAATCAAGCAGTACGTGTCAAGGCTTAAAGTTAAGCTTCTACACAGCGAGAGAAACTATCAGTAAAATAAAAAGGCAACCTATGGAATGGGAGAAAATAGTTACAAACTATATATCCAATCAGGTGTTAATATCCAAAATACACAAGAAACTCTTACAACTCAATAGCAAAATAAATAAATAAATAGGTAAATAGATGATAGAAAGATAGATGGATGGATAGATAGATAGATAGATAACCCAATTAAAAATTGGGCAAAGGGCCTGTATAGACATTTTTCCAAAGAAGATATCCAAATGGCCAGCAGGTATATGAGAGGGTGCTCAACATCACTGATCATCAGGTAAATGTGAAGCAAAGCCACACTGAGCTATCACTGCATGCCTATTGGAATGGCCATCATTAAATCACAGGACATAAATGCTGGTGGGCACGTGGAGAAGGGTGCTCTGGGCACTGATGGTGGGTAGGTAAGCGGGTGCAGCCACTATTGGAAAAGTTTGGAGGTTCCTCAAAGATAAAACATATGATCCACAGTCCCACTTCATGGAAAAGGTTGTCCTCGTAAACGAAGAGGAGAAAGGGTATCTCTCTTACTGTCTGGTTGTATTGTGTTTTTCTCTCCTTGCCTGAGATTATATATCCAAGTAAAACCAATGACTTGCAATGTCAAAGATACTTGTAGGGTTTTTTTATTATGACCATTAGATGGCAAGGCCAGGTGTGAACAGGGATCTCGCAGACTGAAGCCGGAGCTTCAGGCTCTGTCCTGCACTTCTCGCCCTTTGCCAACCTCACAAAGCTGAAACTAAGAGAGAGAGAATGGACACACCACCTGCATAATACCTGTGCTGTTTGTGTCCTCCAACCTGGAAGAGGCAGAGTCTTTCTTGTTTTGTTGGTTTGAAGAGATTAAGAAAATGTTCCTGTTCCAAGAGTTCATGAAGCTATGAGGAGCAAAATGACCCCAAGAGACAAGGCAGAGCATGGGGACAGATA
The DNA here is from genome assembly GCF_002201575.2 of Neomonachus schauinslandi. NCBI lineage: Eukaryota > Metazoa > Chordata > Mammalia > Carnivora > Phocidae > Neomonachus > Neomonachus schauinslandi. The sequence goes on along the minus strand of NC_058412.1, from coordinate 463,776 downwards.
CGGTTAGCAGGTGCCAGACATAGATCATGGAAGGTAGGTAAGTCAACAGGAAGCCAGAGCAAATGAAAGCCCGGCCTTCTGACTCCGGGTCACTGTGAAGAGCTCAGTGAGGGCAACACTCTAACCTGGAGGGTCTTGTTGAGCTGTGTTAGGGATGGCAGGCCATGGTCAGGCTTGTCACACAGAGTGGAAGAGCAGTGAGTGGTTTGGGTTGTGTTTGGAAAGCAGCATCAGCAGACTGGGGGTGGGACTCATGACTGGCACCAAATCAGAGTTTGTGACTTGGGTGGATAAATGGTCATATTCAGGGAGGTATAGGGAGTCTCACAATTCCTTGAGTGGCCATGTCCCTGGATGACAGACTGATTAAATCTAGCAAAATTGCCTCTTTCACAGGGTGTTGAAGCTCAGACAGGTGGTGCTTGGACCTGACTCAACTCAGGGCAGTGTCCAGTAGGCACCACGTGGACTCATGTCTTCAGAACAGTGTCCA